>NC_064852.1:48800673-48880087 GCF_024139225.1 Suncus etruscus
GAAAGAAAAAGAAAAAGAAATCAATCCTGGCAGGCTCAGGGGACCATATGGGATGCCAGGACTCAAACCACCATCGCTCTGCATGCAAGGTAAATGCCCCACCTCCATGCTATCTCTCTGGCCCTGATCCATTTTTTTGAAGAGTGTCATGCTTATCCTTAGAGGAATTGAATTAAACCTATACAATACTTTGGTTAGAATTGACATTTTAATTATTTTAATCCTCCTAATCCATGTGCACACTATGTGTCCCATTTCCTTGAGTCCTCTTTTATTTCTTGAATCAGTGTGGGAGTTTATTTGTATAGGTCCATCACCTCTTTAGTTAAGTTGACTCCAAGGTATTTGAGTTTCTGTGGCACTAATGTGAATGAGACTGTTTTTAATGTCCATTTCTTCTCTATCATTATTTGTGTATAAGAAGGCCATTGTTTATTTAGTGTTAATTTTGTAGCCTGCCACTTTACTATATGAATCTATTGTTCTTAGAAGCTTTTTGGTAGTCTTTAGGGTTTTCTAAATATAGTAGCATGTCTCTGCAAACAATGAGAGCTTGACTTCTTCCTTTTAGATATGCATGCCTTTGAGATCTTTTTCTTGTCTAATTTCTCTGGCAAGTATATCCAGTATTATGTTAAATAGGAGTGGTGAGAGTAAGCAGCCTTTTGTTGTACCAGATTTTAGATGAAAAGCTTTTACTTTATATCCACTGAGTATAATGTTTGCCATTGGCTTGTGGTAAGTGCCTTCCCTATATTGAAAAAAGTTCTTTCCATTCCTATATTGTTGAGAGATTTTATCATGAATGGGTATTGGACCTTCTCAAATGCTTTCTCTACATCTATTGATATGATCATATGGTTTTTATTTTTTCTTTTGTTGATATGGTGTATTTTGTTGATTGGTTACATATGATAACCCATCCTTGTATTCGTGGAATGAAAACTACTTGATCATGGTGTATGACTTTCTTGATGAGACATTGGATCCTATTTTTCAGGATTTTGTTGAGGATGTTTGCATCTGTGTTCATTAGGAATATTGGTCTGTAGTGTTATTGTTTTGTGGGGGGGGGTTTTGTTTGTTTTGGGGGGATTGGTAGCATCTCTGTCAGGTTATGGAAACAGGGTGATGTTAGCTTCATAAAATATTTGGGAGCGTTTCTGTTTCTTTAGTTTTCTGAAAAAGCCTAAAAAGGATTAGTAGTAAAACCTCTTGAAAGGTTTGAACGTATTTTTAAGCAAATTCATCTGAATTTGGGCTTTTGTATTTGAGAAGAATTTTGATTACCATTTTAACTTCCTCAGCAGTGATAGGCCTGTTTAGATATGCTAGACCATCCTGATTCATCCATGGAAGATTGTAAGAATTCAAGCATTTATTAATTTCTTTCAGGTTCTCTTGTTTTGTTTCTTAAAAGTTTCTTTAAAGTTTCTCAAAGTAGTCTCGGATTACCCTTTGAGCCTCTGAAGTGTCTGTGATCTTCCCCCTTTTCATTTCTAATCTGGTTTATTAATTTTCTCTCTCTCCCATTCTTTGTGAGTTTTGCTAGTATTCTATCAATTTTGGTTTGTTTTTTCTTTCAAAGAACCAACTTTTGCTATCATTGATCTTTTGAATTATTTTATTGAATTTCCAATTCGTTGATTTCTTCTCTCAGCTTTGTTATTTTCTCCTGCCTAACTACTTTTGGTTCTTTTCTGTTAATCATTTTTTAATATTATGAGCTATGTCATTAAGTTGTTTATTTAGGTCCTTTCTTACTTCCTTATGTGTGCTTGTAAAGCTATAAACTTTCCTCTTAGTACAACTTTTGCTGTGTCCCACAAATTCTGATAATTTGTGTCTTCATTTGCATTTTTCCTAGAATCATTTGATTTTCTCTTCTATTTTATCTCTTACCCACTGGTTGTTTGGTAGTGAGCTGTTTAATTTCCAGGTGTTAAAGTTTTTCTCTGTGTCTGTTTGTAGTTCACTTCTAATTTCAGTGCATTATGATCTGATAATGTAACCTGTAAAATCTCTAGCCTCTTACTTTTATGGAAGTATTTTTTTTAATAAAATCTTTATTTAAGTACCATCATTACAGCATGATTGTAGTTGTGTTTCCATCATAAACAGAACATCCCCCTTCACCAGTGCAACATTCCCACTATCAATGCCCCCCTCCCACCTTCCCAACCCCTACCTGTATTTGAGACAGGCATTCTACTTCTCTCACTCATTAAGATTGTCATGATAGTTGTTAGTGTAGTTATTTCTCTAACTGCACTCACCCTCTTTGTAGTGAGCTTCATATTGTGAGCCGGTCCTTCAGGCCCTCATCTCTATTGTCTCTGGGCATTATTACAATAATGTCCTTAATTTTTCTTAAACCCATAGATGAGGGAGACTATTCTGTGTCTACCACTCTCTGTGTCTATCTTATGGAGATATGTTTTATGGCAAAGCATGTGATCTATACTGGATAATGATCCATGAGAACTGAAGAAGAACATGTACCCAGTTTTTTTAGTGGAAATTCCTATATATATCTACTAGACCATTTTCTTCCATTTTCCTTTCTTATAAGTACCGTGTGCTAACTGATTGTGCCACTGGAGCTCCTCCATTTTCCTTTCAGAGCTAATATTGTTGGATTTCAGTTTGGTTGACCTATCAACAAATGACAAGGCAGTGTTGAGGTCTCCCACTATTATTGTGTTGCTACTGATATCTTCTTTCAGATTTGTCAAAAATTGTATTAAATATTTTGCTTGTCCCTCATTGGGTGGTTATATGTTTAGGAGTGTGATTTCTTCCTGTTGTACATATCCCTTGATTATTATGAAAGATATATCTTTGTCCCTTATAACTTTCCTGAGTCTAAAGTTTGTGTCATCTGATATTAATATGCTCACTCAAGCTTTTTTTTTTTTTTTTTGGTTTTTGGGCCACACCCTGTGACGCTCAGGGGTTACTCCTGGCTATGTGCTCAGAAGTTGCTCCTGGCTTCTTGGGGGACCATATGGGACGCCGGGGGATCGAACCGCGGTCCGTCCTAGGCTAGCGCAGGCAAGGCAGGCACCTTACCTCCAGCGCCACCGCCCGGCCCCTCACTCAAGCTTTTTTAAGGGAGTTGTTTGCTTGAGTGATTTTTCTCCAACCTTTGATTTTGAGTCTATGTTTGTTCTGACTATTCAGCTGTTTCTTTCAAGCATCATAATGTTGTATTCAGCTTTTTAATCTATTTTGCCACTCTGTGTCTCTTCAATGTTTCATTTAATCCATTATCCTTGAGAGAATTAATTGTCATGGGATTTACTGTCATCTTTGTGTAGAACATTGGTGTATATGTTGGTCTGTCTTGTCTTAAATTAGACCTTTAAGTTTGTCTGTTAAGGCTGGTTTTGAGTCTGTAACATTTCTGAGCTGTTGTTTATCCATGAAGCTATGTATACTTCCTTCAAACCTGAACATGAGTCTGGCTGGGTGCAGTATTCTAGACGAAGCATTCATTTCATTGAGTTTTATCACTATCACCCACCACTTCATTCAGGCTTTTAGGGTTTCTTGTGACAGATCTGCTGTAATTATTAAGGATGTTCCTTGGAATGTAATTTCCCTTTTTTATCTTTCTACATCAGTATTATATCCCTATCTGTGGAATTTTTCTTTGTGACTAGTATGTATGTCTTGGAGTGCTTTTCTTTCTTTCTTTTTTTTTTTTTTTTTTTTTTTTTGGTTTTTGGGCCACACCCGGCGGTGCTCAGGGGTTACTCCTGGCTGTCTGCTCAGAAATAGCTCCTGGCAGGCACGGGGGACCATATGAGACACCGGGATTCGAACCAACCACCTTTGGTCCTGGATCGGCTGCTTGCAAGGCAAACGCCGCTGTGCTATCTCTCCGGGCCCTGGAGTGCTTTTCTTAAGGTCTCTTTTAGCTGATATTCTTCAGGTATGCAGGATTTGATTGCATGCATTCTTTAGCTCTAGAGTTTCTCTGCAATGATGTCCTTGACTGTTGATTATTCCTAGAGATTTTCTTCCTGGTCTCTGGGACACCAATGATTCTTATGTTATTTCTGTTGAGTTTATCAAAGAGTTCTATTTTGGTCTGTTCATATTCTTTGAGAATATTTTTTCATTGTCTGAATATTTGCATTAAGGCTCTTTTCTAATATCTTGTGTTCTGTGGAGTTTTATGCATCTCATCTTCCAGTTCACTGACTCTGTCCTCAGCTGCAGTTACTCTGTGGGAAAGGCTTTCCAGTGAGGTTTTCATTTTCCCTACCATGTTATTCAGAATAATAACTTCTGAAAGATTACATTAGGGCTCTTCCAAAGTAAGAAATGAAAATAGTCAAAAATCAATACATCAACAAGAGAACTGCACTACATGTATAAAACTAATAAATATATAACCACTAAGTGTACATTAATATTCTGCATATTTGTATCTGTATTTAACATTTATACTTCTGACAATAATAAATATTGTAAGTCTATATGTTATCTTACATTTTTCTAGTTGATAGATAGTCTAATAGTAACATTTAATTCTATAAATATTTAAATAACTACTTTGTCTCAGGCATTGACTAGAAATTGCAAATAATTTTAATATGAAGCTCTATTCTACTTTCACACTGACTTCTCCCCTTCAGATACAGAAAGAGATAGCTATTCTCTTTTATTTTTTTATTTATTTATTTATTTTGATTTTTGGGTCACGCCCGGCAGCGCTCAGGGGTTACTCCTGGCTCTATACTCAGAAATCGCTCCTGGCAGGCTCAGGGGACAATATGGGATGCTGGGATTCGAACCATCGACCTTCTGCATGCAAAGCAAATGCCTTACCTCCATGCTATTTCTCCGACCCCAGCTGTTCTCTTTTAAATATGCTTCCACATATGCTTAATGCTTCCTTAACTGTTAGGAAAAAAAGTGGATTTATAACGCTCAGAACTTAGTTTCTTATCATTTCTAAAAGGAAATAATTTCATTGAAGCAGAATAGGAAAAAATTTGCATCCATGAAATTGGATAGTATGGATAGTATCTTCTGAGAATGTTGTTCTCTAGAGCCTAATGTTTTGTTATCTGCTTATGAAACTGAAGAAATCGTATCCAATAATGTCAAAGAGGAGAAGTATTCTGATCTATTACCCACTTCCTGTCCTTACTGCTACAGAAGGAAGGAAGGAAGAAAGGAAGGAAGGAAGGAAGGAAGGAAGGAAGGAAGGAAGGAAGGAAGGAAGGAAGGAAGGAAGGAAGGAAGGAAGGAAGGAAGGAAGGAAGGAAGGAAGGAAGGAAGGAAGAGGGAGGAGGGAGGGAGGGAGGGAGGGAGGAGGAAGGAAGGAAGGAAGGAAGGAAGGAAGGAAGGAAGGAAGGAAGGAAGGAAGGAAGGAAGGAAGGAAGGAAGGAAGGAAGGAAGGAAGGAAGGAAGGAAGGAAAGGGAAGGAAGGAAAGGGAAGGAGGAGGGTAAGAAAGAAAGGGAGGGAGGAGGGTAAGAAGGGAGAGAAGGAGGTAGGGAGAGAGGATGGGAAGGAGGGTGGGAGGAATGAAGTAAGGAAGGAAAGAATGGAAGAAGAGATGAAGGAAGGGAGGGAGGGAAGGAAGGAAGGAGGGAGGAATGGAGGGAGGAATGGTGGAAGTAAGGGAGGAAGAAAGGGAAAAATGAAAGGAGAAAGGGATAATGGGAGGGAGGAAAGGAAAAATGGAGAGAGGGAAGGAGGAAGAGAGGGAGGGAGGGAAGAAGGATGGGAGGGAAAGAAAGGAAAGGATGGAGGGAAGGAGGGAAGAAGGAAAGTGAGGGAGGGAGAGAGGCAGGGAGGGGGAAGAAAGGGAGGTAGGAAAGAAAGTAAGGGAGGAAGAAAGAAAGGAAGAAGGGAGGAAGGGAAGGAGGAAGGAAGGGAGGAAGTAAGAAAAGAAGGGAGATAGAAAGGGAGGAAGGGATAGAGGAAGGGAGGGATGGAGAAAGGAAGGAAAGAAGAAAGAGAGAAAGGAAGTGAGGAAGGGAGGGAGAAAGGAAGGGAGGAAGGCAGGGAGGAAGGAAGGAAGAAAGGAAGGGAGAAAGGAAGTGAGGAAGGGAGGGAGTAAGGGAAGGAAGGAGGAAAGAAAGGAAGGAGAAAGAAAGGGAACGAGAGAGGGAGAGAGGAAGGAAGGAAGGAAGGAAGGAAGGAAGGAAGGAAGGAAGGAAGGAAGGAAGGAAGGAAGGAGGAAGGAAGGAAGGAAGGAAGGAAGGAAGGAAGGAAGGAAGGAAGGAAGGAAGGAAGGAAGGAAGAATGGATGGAAGGAAAACAGATATATACCTGAACTAGGTTTCTGAAAGTAGACGAAGACTCATAGAGTGATATGGTCTCAACATCCAACAGATAAAATATAATCTATAGCGAATACCTTGATCTTCAACACAGTAAATAAGAGTATTTATCAATTCTAGGAAAGATCTATGACATATCTAGGAAAAGCTGCTTTGGACATGACAGAAAGACTTGTCCTACATATCTTTTTTCTTCATATCTTTTCAGAAACAAAGCAATAAAGTATGAGAGTTATTCATATATACCCTTTGGCCAACTCCCACTCTGCATCTAACAAACTTCTTTCTATAAAGCTAGGCAACAGAATAAAAATAAAGAGAATGGTGTATAATTAAATTTGGGGGGGCAGGTATTTTCTTTAAAGGTGTTTTTGCCATTGTGCTCTTTTTTTCTCCAGATATGCTCCATTTCTTCTGGATAGAGCAATATTATATAACTGCACTTGCAGAAGGGGGATAATTTACAGGTCCCAAAGGAATTTTTGAAATACTGAGAGAGTATGTTATGAGATGGACCCAAAGGAGGATCATCTGGTTGCCCTAAGTATAATGCTTGGTACAAAAAAAAAAAAAATCACCATAAATAGTTTTAACAGAGACCAAATGTGTCTGTTTTCAATCCAGCATTTTATCACCTACCAAAGCAATTTATGAGGGTGGAGGGACAGAGAAGAAGTGAAGTCATTGTAGCAGTCCTTGTAGTTATGGTTTATAACACTTTCATTAGGAGCAACAGGTTAAGGCCTTTAATAGCTATAAGATGAAAAGCTAAAGTCATTGTTCTCATACAATTTTAAAATGAACACAAAATTGGAAAAGAAAATACTAGTATCTTTAAAGTCTGGGGTAGAAGGAGATATATTTTAAATTTGATCTGTAGAACTATAGAAGGCTGTGTGTGCTTTGTTTATTAAAAAATCACTATTGGAGCTGGAGAGATAGCATGGAGGTAGGGAGTTTGCCTTGCATGCAGAAGGATGGTGGTTCAAATCCTGACATCCCATATGGTCCCCTGAGCCTGCCAGGAGCAATTTTGAGCTTAGAGCCAGGAGTAACCCTTGAGCACTGCCATGTGTGACCCAAAAGACAAAAAACATTTATTTAATTGAAGAGTCATGATTTAATCAAATATATTTAGATTGGAAAGTACATATAAATTATATGTAAAACTCCAAAGTTGTTCAATAATTTGATACTGATAAATTGTGGATTTTCTTTGTATCCAAGAAAGTTATTGGTGATCATCTTAAAAGAGTAGCAAATGGTAAAAATGAAATAACGTGATTGTTCATAGGAAGATTGGAATTGTCACTTCACACTAGTTCTCCATAACTCAACAAAAACACAAGTGTTGGTGATTAAAGTGCATATCCATATAAAAGTGCATGTGCATTTAATGATCATTTTTGAACAGTAATAACGAGACATGTGGTATGAATATGAGGTCTTTTAGTACACTGTAAAAGGTACATCTCACTCTGTTTCTGCAGAGCTTGGAGGAAGACAATAAATTTTGGTGACATAATATCTCAGAAGGAAATGAGAGCAGCCCATAGGATTAACTAACTAGCTAGTGTTATACCTCAGCAGGATGGCAGAAAATGTCCATGTCTCCTGACAACTCAGTATCTGCCCAATATATCAGCACCACCAAATTCCCCTAATTTAGAAAATGTCATGACCTTGGAAGTGGTGACATTTCTATGGTGAAATTCTACAATAGAAATCACTGTGAGCTCTTCCCTATTTCTTTCTGTGACTCTGTTCTAACTGCTCTATACTAACTCTTTAGGGAAGTCCCCTACCTATTATATAACCAATTTCTTGAACAAAGTAGCATGTATTTCAGATTAAATAGTGCTATATAAGCACAATTCCCAAAGCCATAATCTGGAAACAACCAAGTGTCCACACACTGATAACTGGATAAAGAAATGTATATTTATACACAATGGAAATCATTTGACTATAAGAAAAAAATGAGATCAAGCAATTTGCCACGACCTGAATGGAACTTGAGTATTATGCTGAGTGAGGAGGAGAGGAATAGATGCAGAATGATCTCTCTAATGCATGGAATATAATGAATATAGTAAGGCAATAGCAAATGGCCAAAGGTAGCAGAACTTGATTGCTAGTGTACAGAACTGAATTTAGTGAGGGGGGATGGTTGGGAGGGGAACAGGACTAGAGGAAAATCTGAAATAATGGTGCTATCCAACAGGTTGTTGGGGAAGGTGGGGAGAGAACTGTGGTGCTCAAATTTTGTGTGTATAAAATCTTATCATTAATAGTATTGTAAATGAGGGCATTTGCCTTGTATGCAGACAACCTTGGACAGACCCAGGTTTGATTTCCGGTATCCCATATGTTCTACAGACCCTTCCAGGAATGACTTCTGAGTGCAGAGTCTGAAGTAACCCCTGAGCACTGCCGGGTATGACCAAAAAAATAAAAACAAAAATAGTATTATAAATTAAAGTGTCTCAAATAATATATAAAAGTAAATAAATAATGCTCCAGAGACAATAGATATGAGGACCTGTAGGACCAGACAATTATACGAAGCTTGCCACAGAGAGTAGTAAGTACAGTTAGAGTAAAGAAGGATCTACCATGACAATGATAGTTAGAACTGATCGATCTGGACAAGAACTGAGTGCTTAAAGAAAATAAAAGTGACAGGCTTGTATCCACTCATTAATAATAGTGCACATTATAATGGGGAAGTATTATGTATAGAAAGTTCTGACCTAATAGGGATAGAAACTCATAAATTTTATAGTGCAGGGGCACCTTTCACCCTGAACATTTGTCAGTGACTCAACTTAGGCCTCAGTTGATATGATATCAACCATGCAAACCCGAACCTTGGATCCCATCATTGGAACCAGCACCAGTATCAAACTTTCACCTAGAGGCTCTAATGTAGCCCTGGCACTGACTTGTTCCAGCATGGGCTCATATAACACCCTGGCAACTAGAAAACATCAACAACTTGCTTTCAGAACAGGTTTCCCTATCTCACCACCTAAAGGTGAGATGAAATTAAAAGATGCCACATGATAACCCAGCTTTGCCTTAAGATCAGTGCAAAAGAAGCTTGACTGTAACAACAGTGATTGGGGAGAACTTTTCCTGGGATCATGATGAAAGGCCTTGGGGTTGAACCATTAGTATGCCCAGAGCCTGAAATTGGTCTTATGACAGGATGCTTCATGGATAGGGATATCCATTGTTTTAGGCCAAAGATATTTCCTTTCTAATTTCCCCAGGGCTTGCTGCACCTATGCAAAAAAAAAAAAAAAAAAAAAAAAAAACAGAACCAAAAACTGCCACACTCCTCTTTTTTTATCTTCTAGATAAGGGATCTCATGTCTTTCATAGAACCTCAGGATATGAATTACTTTTTTTACCTCAAATTTCTGCATTTTTCTACAAAATTGAGGGAAAAGAATAGATGGTGGGGGCCAGGTGCCAAGTGGTTTCAGGTTCATTGGTGAATACTTAAAAGGACAAAACTAAATACACAAGACAAAGTTAGAAACAATAGACTTAAGAGATCCAAAATAGAACAATCTAAACTTAAAATTGGCCTGGTAGACTGGCAGGCCAAGGGTTTAAAGGTGGAGGTAAAGGATGCATGCTGGGAACTTTGGGGGAGGGAAGTCAACATTGATGGTGGGAATGACCCTAATTCAATGTCTCTGTATGCCTGATATCTAACTATGAAGTACTTGTAATTCATTATGGTTTTAATAAAAAAATTAAAAAGCAATAATGCAAACCTCAATGTCATAAAGGAAAGAGAGAGAATAGGAAAAACAGAGAAGCAAAATGCCTGCTGGCAGGAGTTAGGGTAGGAGGAAAATGGGAGACATTGGTGATGGGAAAGTTGCACTGGTGAAGGGGAGTGTATATTTTATGACTGAAACCCAACTACATACATATTTGTAACTATGGTGCTTAAATAAAGATATTATTTTAAAAATGAAATTAAAGATAGGTGACAGATTGCATAGATAAAAAAAGAAAATTAGATATATACTGGCATATGAGCAAAAGGGAGACTTTTAATTTCCTCTACCAAGCTATTCTTTTCCAATCTGAATGTGTGCTGGCAATTCTAATCAGAGTAGATTGTGTTTTCACTGCTACAGTGTTCCCTCCTATTCTGATTGTGAAAAACTAACTGCCATTTTCATCAGCACATTACAGCATGCAGACAACCAAGCTTTTCCTAGCAATGATTGATTGAGCCACTAAAGACATCCCAATCCTATAATTGAGCTGTCTGAGCAATATCAAACGCCCACAGAGATATAGTAGGGAAAGAACTCAGACCTATCTCACCAAGAGTAAACTCTGCTTAATTGGAATCAGCAGCCTCCTTCCCTGTTTCTCACCCTCTTACTCTCTTACATCAACCACTGTGAATCCAAGCTTTGCCTTTCCAAACCAAGTTGCTTTATTTAATAAATTGCCAAACCTTGATCATCCCACTCTGTGCACAATCTGTATAATTTCTATCATTATAAATATACCTCTATAACCCTGAAAGCTTCATTTAGCAAAGCTCACCCCTGCCATTGATGAAGTGCTGAGAAATTGGGAAATCTTTCCCCTCCCAAATGCTGGCCAATTTATTTTTCTTTATTTTTTTTCTTTTATTTAAATTTATTTTTTCTTAATTCAATTATTTTGTAAGCACTTCAACTCATCCCATAAGGGTCAAGCTTCTAACTACAACCTATGAATATATCTCTGATGTCTGTCTATAAGTGAGCATGATTTTGTATGCAGTGAACTTCTCTATGTTTGCCTAATCTATATTGTAAACAACCCATGCCTATATTTATATAGCCCCTGTTATATATTATCCCTCCTCCACCCCACTCCATTCAGAACTCCTTCTATCCTCTCACCTCCTCAATCCTAAAAATTATTTCCCCTTATTTAATCCTCTTTACCCTCAGTTTTTAATTCATTAGGATCTGAGACCAACCTCCTGCTGCCAACTGGCTCCCAAAGGGAAAGGACACCTCTCAGCCCCACAATTCTCAACCTGGCAAGATGCTGCAACCACCACTCCTGCTAACTCATTTTATGTGACCCTTATTCCCCAACTCCCAACCCCAATGTGGAATGTTGCATTCTACCAGATTCAGCTTCAGAGAGACCCCAGCTTGAGGACACTACCTGATCTCTTCCTGCTGCAAACTATTTCTCAGATTCACTATGTGGGACAAAAATGTGACTTAGATCTCATCTCCCCCAAGTCTATCTCAAAAGACTTAATGTAAATATCTATATTTTCTTTGTGTGTTTAATTCCTTAATAGTTATAACTCTTGGTGTGTTTATTTCCAAATGTAAAGGTAACCTCCTCTATACACTTTTTTTCCTTGTTTTGGTTCTGCTCAGTATAAAATTCTAGTAGAAGAGTCTTGCTTGGGATAAAAACTCGGTTCAAAACCAAGGCACAGAGATTTTATAGACTGTTATTTATACCTCCAAATGCACCAACAATGTAATATGGCATTGGTTCTTTTTTGCATAGGCACAGTAAAATGGGGAAATCTTATGTATAGAAACAAGTTCTAATCTATTAGGAATAAGAACCCATAAAGTTAATAATACAGTGGCACTTTCCACCCTGAACATTTGTCATGGGGATTTGACTTAGACTTCATGTGATTGGATATCGACCATCCAACCCCAAACCCCGAATCACAACCTTAGAACTGGCACAGTTTCCTGCAACAACAAGAATCAACCCCCCCCCCCTGGAAGAGTCTCTAATACTACACTGGCACCAATTTGTGCCAGGGTAGATTCATACAAAATACTGACAATGAGTAAACAGCAGCAACTTCATCTACGAGCAGGTTGTTCTACCTCACCAGCTAACAGTGAGATAAAATCCGAAGACATTCTAATCTTTTATCTGTGTAAATAAAAAAAGGTCACTAAATACATAAGACTGACTACAGCAATCATAACTGAGCAGAACTTCTGGAAGTATAAATAAAGACTCTATCCTAGACTTCATCCTAGGATCTGTGCAAAAACCAAGATCTCTATTTACAGATGACTGACTTTGACAACTACAACTGAGCAGAACATTCTCTGGAACCATAAAAATACCTTGGGGTTTGACAATAAACTTGTCTGGAAACTGTAGTTGGTCTCATGACAATATGCTTTAAGGGTGGAGAAACCCTGTATTTCTTAGGCCAAGGGAATTTTCTTTCTAATTTCCCCAATACTTACTGTGCCTATGCAAATATTTTAAAAATTTGTCACTCCAGCCCCTCCCTTTTTTCTTTTTCTTTCTTTTTCTTCTTTAAAGTCTATATTTATAGCTTCTAGACAGGGCTCTCACCCACTTTCTTTTTTTCTTTCTTTCTTTCTTTCTTTTTTTCTTTTTTTGTTAACAAAACCATAGAACATGAATCATCCTTTTCTGCCTCAGATTTCTATGTCTTCCTACAAATTGAGGGGGGAATAGTGGATGGTACCAAGGGCAAAGCAGTCTCATGAGCATCGAGTGAAAATAAAAAATGATCAGACCTAAATACCCAACCCAAAGTCAATGACAATAGAATCAAGAGACCCAAACTACAACAAGCTGTACACAAAAGGCCCTGTTACACTAGTAGTCTAGTGGGTAAGGATAGAGGTATGTGAGGCATACTGGGAACAGTGGTGGATGGAGGTCAACAAGAGTGGTGGGAATGGCCCTAATTTATTTCACTATGAACCTTAAATATAACTGTGAAAGACTTGTAATTCACATTGTGAAAATTATTTTAAAAAATATTAAATTATTTTTAAAATATCTTTAAAATCCTTTTACTCTAGTGTAGCTGTCTATGATTTCCACATGAACCCTGACTTTGTTGAATGACAATTGCTAAATCAAAATTTGTTAAATAACAATTCAACAAGGCTCTTTGCCCTCCATTGCATCTGACATTTTTCCCTCTGGGTTATCATGCAGATATCAGTTATAGCACATCTATTTTTGCTAAAGTCTCAGAAATCAGGTCCCTTTAATGCCTGATATCAGTATCCTGAGCTATGACAGTTTTGTGTAAGTGGCTGACCTAATCCACTTCTAATTCTTTCCCTCCTCTTCTCTGAGCTGTCAGTCAGGAGTAGCAACTTTTTCAGTGCCTACATGCTTTATTTATTTAAAAAAAAAAAGGTAATTACTGCTAGCATTGCTTTTGTGCAAGAAAATTCAGACTTGGCCACACAGTTACATCTGAATTTTGATGATATTTTAGTTCTAAAAATTATGGCCTCAAGTGTTCTTCATCATTTTAAAAGTAGTATGAGGAAGATTGGGTTTTTACAAATGTACTATGACCATATTAAGGTTATCTGAATATATAAACTTGTCAGCAAACTACCCTTAAAATTAATAAATTTTTTGTTATTGTATTTGGGCCATACCCAGCAGTGTGCTCAATTTATTCCTGGCTCTGGGTTCAGAAATCACTCCTGGAAGTGCTCGGGGAATTTTATGTGGTGCTGGTGGCTAAAGGCAGGTTAGTATGTGCACGGCAAATGCCCTACTTCTTGCACAATCTCTTCAACCCCAAATTTATACAAATAAAATTTTACTTCAAAAGGGTGATTCTAAAAACATAACTATATAAATATATAGAGAGGTAAGCATTAACTGATTTTAAACGCAAACTCATAACAAACCCCTTGCAGTTTTCTAATTTTACACCAGAATCAAATTCCCTAAGTAGAATGTAATTTGATGGTTTTATTTTTTTGGTTTGGTTTGGGATTTTTGTTGTTGTTTTGGTTTTTTGGGCCACACCCTATGACGCTCAGGGGTTACTCCTGGCTATGTGCTCAGAAATTACTTGGTGGATTATATGAAATGCCAGGGGATCCAATCTCTGTCCATGCTAGGTCAGCCATTTGCAAGGCAAACATCCTACCACTGCACCACCGCTCTGAACCTTTGATGTTTCTATTTTATTTAGAATTTGTAAATGCAAAATTCTAAAAGTTTGACATGTCAATCCTGTCAAGTGTTTAATCAGAGAGTATGAATTTAATTTTTTTATTTTTAAAAGACAGAACAATAATTATTTCCTTTACATAACTATAAGGAAAGCAAATGAACTGATTTCCCCTATATACACACTGCTGGAATCAAGATGCTTGGTGTCAACATAGAGTTTTGAAGAATAAGTCTCTTCCACCATTATTATTTTTATGCAAAAAAATAGATTCCAAACCTAGGGACAAAAATTCAAAAAAAAATTTTCTAATTTATGTTTATAGAGAAAAATAACACCAGGTTCTTTATTGTGTAATGATACTTGAAGATCAAAGCCAAGTTCAGCTGCTATTTGTATATCAAAATAAACCTTTCTCTGTATAACAAAGAGGAGAGGATAGAACAAGGTGACAAGGTATACTCTTCGTTGGCAGAAATATTAAAAAGGAATGTCACTGTTGACAAAATGTGCCAAATATATAAATCACTTTAGTTAGAAGCAGTAGAAGATAAAATATTATTGCATTCCCCTAGAATCTAAGATACAAAAACAAAACTATATGTATTGTAAAAGATGTGCTATTGAGCAGGATAGAAATTTAAACCAGCTGGAGCACATGCTTTGTATACAGCACTTTGATATCTGGTAATACATGGTCTCCTGAGCATCATCAGAATAACCTCTATGTCCTCCAAGCACAGGGCCTAACATAAACCATGAACAATACTGAATGCATCCCAAGCTGCCCCTACCCCCTCCTTACACACACACACACACACACACACACACACACACACACACACACACACAGATGTTCGAATTCAAATTATTTACAAGTTGATAACATAGAACATTCCATTCTACTTGTTTTCTATTTAATTTTAGAATAAATTTAATTTTAGTATAAATTGTCCTTGTGGCCTTTAAATGCTACCAGGATGGTCTTCAAGCAAACTTTGCTAATATCATGGTTTTTTTTCTACTTCTTCTGTAAAGAAAGCCAAACTAGAGAAAGGTATCATTTTTATGGTGATTTAGATGCATATCTTCTAACAAAAAACTTTATGTAAAACATAACCCATACAAAACCATGGTATCTTCTGCTTTATTTTCCCCATAAAATTCCTCTTCAGTTATCTTTATTTATGTACCAACAGAGTCCAAACTGCAGCTTTTCCTTTACATTTTCTTCTATTTGCTCTGTTCACCTAAGCTTTCAATAACCCTTTTGAATTCAACAGAGCATGTAATTATTACACCATATAGAAACAGTTGGGGGAAACAAATGGCATAGTGCAAAGGTGTAATTTATGGAGGTAAGTCATCCAGAAAACATGGAAAGAATTTTCAATTTATTTCAAATATCTTAATAGCAAGGACTCTTTTTCTTTCAGTTGTACACATTAAATTCTTTGTGTGCCACATGAAAAAATATAGAGCATGTGCTTATATAAAAATCCTGCTATAAAAATGAAAATGTTTTCATTTAAATGACAACTGGAAACCAGGAGAATTTAAGGCATTTATTTTCTTGGTTCAAATATGTGACTATAACTATAGTCAAAACATTTTCATTTGTCAGCAGCTCAGATGACTTATGTTTTTCAATCTTAGAAAGACACAAAGGTGACATTTTTGTCTTATAGAGCACAAGCATGAAGCATGTGTGTGTGTATGACAGTAAATGAAAGCTCTGCTGAAATTTTAATATTAATCTTTGCTGGAAACTAAATGCATAGAATTTAGAACTATAACAGCATATAAACAATGCATTGATACAATAACTTAATTATAGTTTGTATACAGATATATGTAAACATATATGTCTGTATGTATGCCTTGTAGATTTATGAATCACATGCAATATTTAACTTAAAGATTTCCCAAATAAGTTAAAGTATAATATACTGAGAAGCTTTTATTTTTGGAAGTGTTTTGTTTTTCAGCTCTTTGTTGTCTAGATTTCTTTCATTTTGTAGCTCAGAAGCTAAAAGCTAACATCAGTTGGTTGGATTCAGTAAAATCATCTAGGGAACATTTAAAAATTCAAATGCCTAGAATACATCCACATATATTCTTAGTTAATTGGTCTGGGAGAAAGACTGGGTTTTAGTAATTTTTAAAAGCTCCCTTGACAAAGCTAATGCTCAGACAAGGTTGAAAGCCAATGCTTTGGCCACTTGTTGATGAGCAATCACTGATATATGTAACAACAGAAACCACATTACTGCCCATGACTATTGTTGAAACCCAGAGCTGATCTCCCAGGATAATGTACACCTTTTAAGTCTTAGGCAAAAAGAACAAAGAAGACAAAATTTACTATAAGCTGGAAAGCTTCCAGCTTATTAAATCAAAATAAATGTTACAATATATTAGCTATTATGAGCCAAGGAGCATCACTGAGAAATGATGTTTTTCCTTTTGAACTCCTTTAAAGGTATTTGCCAACATCCATTCATAAAATACAGTAAAGCCCCCACCCCACAAAGCCTCCTCCCCTCTGGCAAAGATAAGCTGAGTGTGACCCCCATAAGTTCTTGTCACCCCAACTTTGAACACCCTACTTTTTAGTGGGACTGAGACACAGGGAACCAAAAAACAGGTTTTAAAAACCTCCCCCCATGAAGACTCCAGCCAATGCTGGTTAGAAGCCCATACTCTTAATCAGGAGAGATTAGTGGGATCTTCCCAAAAACCCACGGTCCCATAAGCCCCACTTCAGGCTATACCAGACAGTCCTCGGCAGATCAGGCCCAGCTTCTTTCTCCCTTAGAAAATATATAGCTCCAAAACCAAAAGAAAAACCCAATAAACTAAACTGCAACACTTCTACCATACTTGGTAACCTCAAGTATCTATGATAAATAAACCTTAAAACAGATCTACTTCCAACCACCTCCTACAAAATTAAACATACTTTAAAAAAAAACACCCTGAAACTCCAGCATCCCAACCCACCCTATGCAAAGAACAATGGGAAAACTGAGAAAGACTCCAGCAGCTGGAGATATGAAGAGAAATTCTAGTAGATTCCCAAGTCCTCCAAAACACACAAATTTATAGATGAGGACATAAAATCAGCATTTAATGTCTTATCAATGGAAAATCACTAACAAAAGATATTAAGAAATTAATAGACAATTCATTTAACTCAAAGAACTCTATCAGAAAATGAGAGAATCTATGCAAATGGAACTAAGGGAATTAAAAAATACACTATCAAGCCACAGTAGCAGAATTACACACATAGAGAATTGTATGGATGAACTTGAAGAGAAAATCAAGCTAGCAAAAACAAATATCAATAAAGAAATAAAAAAGAAAACATTGGAAGAAAATTAGATCATTGAGGAAAACATAGGCAGAACACTCCAATGACCAATCTATATTGGACACTCAAAAATATCTTTGAGAATAGAATGCCAACTTCAAGAGCTATAGCATCAATCCTAGATAAATGGAATTACATCAAACTAAAAAGTTTCTGTATGGCAAAAGAACACCAGTCAAAACAAGAAGACAGGTAATGGAATAGGGGAAAAGATTGCACTCAACACATCAGGTAAAGATTTGATATTTAGGATATAGAAAGCACTCAGAAAGGTTAGCTCCACAAAACATTTAAAAAAAAAAACTCGAAAAATGGGGTGAAGGAAGGAATAGACATTTCTCTGGGGAAGGCTAACAGATGGCTAACATACCTGAAAACATATTCATAGTCATCATTAGGGAAATCCAAATCCAGACAACAATGAGGTACCATCTTACCCAGTGAGGATGGCACATATCAAAAATAATGGAACCAATCTCTATTGTCAGGGATGTGATAAAAGAAAGGAACTCTCATTCACTGCTGGTGGGAATGCTGTCTGGTCCAATCTCTATGGAAAACAGTATGGAGGGTTCTCAGTAAACTCAAAATTGAGATGCCATATGACCTGGCAATCCTTCTCTTGTGTATCATTCCCTAGGATAGAAAGACATTTATCCAAATGTATGTATGTACACCATTATTCATTGCTGCACTCAGTGCAGTAGCCAAGACTTGGAATCAACCTGTATGTCCAACAACAGATGGATCATGAAGATGTGGTACATATACAAAATGGTAAACTACATAGCAGTAAGAAAAGAAACAATCGTGCAATTTGCACCAACATGGATGGAACTAGAAAATATTATGTTAAATGAAGTAAGCCAGAAGAAGGATAAATACAGAATAATACCATTTATATTTAGAATATATTTAGTATTTAGAATAACTCCACAAAAAAACACAATGATCAAAATGGTAGATACTCAGAACACTGTAGGTGTCAGGGTGTAGAGAGAAGTGATCAAATCAAGTGAAAGAGGTAAAACTACTACAAAGAAACCTGCAACAATGGAAACAGCTGTTTAGATCAAAAAGTATTCAATCAACTTTTCACTACAGTGTCCTATAATATACTAATGTATTTTTTTTATCCACAGAATCAGGTGCAGAATATGGTTGGATGCCAGGGACTCCCACCACAGTACTTACTATCAGTGTGTTTTAATGCCTTAATTTTATTATTATAAAATAACTCTTCGATTTCTTGTTCAAAGAGGTTCTTGGAGATATAGATTGAACATCCTAATTTTGCAATTTGGTGCTGTATCAGATTAGACTTCATATGCAGTGCTCATTATAACCAATTTACACATTTTCTTTTGATTATATCTTCTACTATGACCTAAAGCTTATGGCCATAGAGACCACTGAAATAGGTAACTGCATACTATAGACTTATAGTCTATAGTTATGGGTCCCACTCATTGAGTATGTTTTTGCAAATTATTATTATCCCTTTTCTTTTTTTTCTTTTCTCCTTTTTTCTTCTTTTTCAATTTAAGCTATGTTACTATTATAATCATAATGCCCTTGCTGTCAGTTTCCTTTCAGGAAAGTAACCTTAATGCACAAGACACAGTAGATAATACTACATAGGATAGACTCCTCTTATAGTGCTCACTACCATATTGCTTAGTACTCTAAATATGAAAATTATATTTCTTCTAAAATGTCCCAGGCACATTCTAACTTTGAAAGTTTCATTTAGCAAAATTCAACCCTGCCATTGACAAAATGCCTAGAATTTGGAAAACCTTTCCCCCCAATTTATTATTTTTCTTCTTTATTTTTATGTTCTTTTTTGTAATCTATTTTTTTAATTCAATCATTTCATAAGCATGCCCTTATGTGCCCTTCGGCAGCACATATACTAAAACTGGAACAATACAGAGAAGATTAGCATGGCCCCTGCACCAGGATGACAAGCAATTATTTAATAAGCACTCTGATCCATCCCATAAGGATCAGGCCTCCACTACAACCTATGAATAGATTTCTAATCTCTATCTCTAAGTGGACATGAGTTTGTATATGGTGGAGTCCTCTATGTTTGCCCAATCTATATTATATATTATTTCATGCCTATATTGTATGGAGTCCCTGTTATGTATTATCCCTCCTCTCCCCACCAGTCAGACCTCCTTCTAACCTCTCACCTCCTCAATCCTGATCCATTATCTCTCCCTATATAATCCTCTTTACCCTCAGTTCTTAACTAATTAGGAACTGAGACTGATCACCTACCCCAGTAAGCTGCCACCTGGCTCCCAAAGTGAAAGGACACCCTCTCAGCCCACATCTCTCATCCCAGCAAGAAGCTGCAACCACCTCTCCTGCTGACTCATTCTATGTGGCCCTTTTTCTCCCACCCACACCCCAATGTGGACTGTTGCATGCTACCGAATTCAGCACCAGACAGACTTCCAGCTTTATTTGATCCATTACTGCTGCAAACCAGTTCTCTACTCAGTAAGACTATAGTGTGGGACTAAAATGTGCCTTGGATCTCATCCTCTCCCCTAGACTATCTCAAAAGACTTAGTGGGGATGTCTATATTTTCTTTGTATATTTAATTCCTTAATAGTTCTAAATTTTAGTAAAACAGTGCTGGTTGGGAAAAAAGCTCAGGTCAAAACCAGGTCACAGAGATTTTATAGCCTGTCATACATTTTATCCCCAAATGCACCAATAATATAATATGGCATCATTTCTTTTTTGCATAGGCACACTAAATGGGGAATTCTTATGTCTAGAAATAAGTTCTTATTTACTAGGGATAAGAACCCATAAATTTTATAAAACAGGGGCACCTTCCACCCTGAACATTTGTCATGGCGACTTGACTTAGACTACATGTGATTGGACATCAACCATCCATCCCCAAACCCTGAATCACAACCTTAGAACTGGCACAGTTCCCTGCAACAGCACCAGGAATCAAACTCCCCCAAGGAGTCCCTAATACCTCACTGGTATCAATTTTTTTTTTACCTCCTTCCCCGTCCCCGGTATCAACTTATATAAGGGTAGGTTTAAATGACATCCTGACAAAGAGGAAACAACAACTTGATCTAAGGGTAGGTTGTCCTATCAGCGATGGCGAACCTATAGCATGCATGGCATGAAGGCCTTGTAGCTGGCATGCGGGAATGTCTGCAATTAATAAACTTATAACATTTATCGAGTTTTTAGATACTAGTTTTTAGATCTTCTTAATAAGGTTTAAATTGACGTGCTGGCCCTTTGAGGAAATTCTTTGATTTTATGTGGCAGTTTGGGCACTGGGGCTCAAAAAGGTTAGCCATCACTGCACCTACCTCGTCACCTAATGTTGAGATGATACCAGAAGATACTCTGTCCTTTGATCTGTGCAAAAACCAAGATCATTAATTACAGAAGACTGACTACAACAACTAAGACTGAGCAGAACTTCTGTAGCCATAAAGAAAGACTCTATCCTAAACTTTATCCTAGGATCTGTATATAAACCAATAACTCTATTTACAGAGGACTGACTTTGACAACCACAACTGAGTAAAATGTTTTCTGGCACCATAAATATAGACCTTGGGGTTCAACAATGAACATGTCTGAAGCCTGTAGTTTACCCCATGACCATATGCTTTAAAGGTGGAGAAATCCTGTATCTCTTAGGCCAAGGGAATTTCCTTTTTAATTTCTCCAATACTTACTGTGCCTATGCAAAAAATAAAATAAAATAACTTGCCACACTAGCTTCCCTTTTTCCCTTTTTCTTTATTTTTCTATTTTTCTTCGTTTAAATTCATATTTTTGGCTTCTAGAAAGGTGCTCCCACCTGCTTTCTTTTTTTTTTAATAGAACCATAGAACATGAATCATCTAATTCTGACTCATATTTCTTGTTTTGGTTTTGGTTTTGGTTTTTGGGTCACACCCGGCAGCGCTCAGGGGTTACTCCTGGCTCTATGCTCAGAAATCGCTCCTGGCAGACTCAGGGGACCATATGGGATGCCCGGATTCAAACCACCATTCTTCTGAGCCTAAGGCAAACGCCTTACCGCTGTGCTATCTCTCTGGCCCCATCTGACTCATATTTCTATGTCTTCCTATAAACTGAGAAAAAAGTGGATGGTACCAGGGGTAAAGCACTCTCATGAGCATTGAGTGGAAATAAAAAATGATCAGACCTAAGTACCCAACCCAAAGTCAATAGGCAATAGAATTAAGAGACCCAAACTACAACAAGCTATACACAAAGGGGACCTATTACACTAGCAATCCAGGGGACTAAGGGTGGAGATATGGGATACATGCTGGGAACAGTGGTGGAGGGAGGTCAACTGGTGGTAGGAATGGCCCTAATTCACTGTCACAATGTACCGTAATATAACTGTGAAAGTCTTGTAATTCACATCGTTCTCAATAAAAATTATTTTAAAAATACAGTAAAAATTCTTTTAGAACTTGTATGCTCACTTTTTGTTGTCTAACTTTTTCCACTCCAGCTTTTGGTATGAAAAATAGTATGGAATGTGAAGAATGTTAAAGATAGGAGAGGGTAAATATGTATGTACATATATGTATACATGTACATATGTGTAGATATAATTTGTGTGTGATAGCCTAAAAACAAGATATTTCTTAATCACAGCTATCTGTGATTCTATCTACTCCCAAATTAGATAATTAAGGGCAATCACACAAAATATTTTATGGTACATTTTCTTGGTTCTGTAACACCAAATATTGAGAAACTACTCACTGCAAATCTTATTTTTTCCCCTTTTTGCATTAGTTTTTTTCCCGAGTTTACAATAAACTAAGTTCAAACATGTCAACAAAGAATCATTCTTTCCCAATATTAGACTTAATTGGTTAGAGAAATGGCTGCCTCTGTGTACTTCTTGCATCCCACACATTGTGTTTTGGGAATCACTTTTCAGCGTTATCTTTGATGTTTTTTTCTACTGTATCAAAACATAGCATATGGAAGTAAGGACAAAAAAAAAGTAGAAAAACACCTCATTTTTTTTTCTAGACCTGAGCTCTCCTATGAAAAAACCAATATACTTCAAATGCACTTATGCTGAATATTTAAACAGATTCCTGATAGAATAAGAACTAAAATTATCTCATTGCCAACAAAAGATTTCTGCATTGAAATTTGACAGCTCACATAGCTTGTTGCCAGAAGGATACACACTGTTTCCAGCAGAAAATTGGTTTCGGGAAATCACCCAACAGCCCAGGCATAAAATAAACTTCCCTGGCTCTTTGTAACAGGCCAAGACCTTAGGGATTCACCCCTGGTTCATCCAACAGAACCATGAATCTACTTTAAATTTAAGAACCTAAATTAAGTAAACTAAATTATACACCAACTGCCAAGAACTAGCATCACTTTTTTGGAATTTTTATTTCTTCAGTGTTTGTATTCCATGGAATTGCTTATTACCACAGACAACATTCCTTAGAAAAGCCCTCATAGAACTAAATTGAAGGTCTCACCTGAGAAAATACATGCCACCATTATTCAAGAATGCCATTTTCTACTAATGAGCATAAATAGTTTGGCTCTATTAACTGTAATATAAATTTCCCAGAAGTTCTGTGCATATTTTTTTTTTTGCCTTCACAAAAAAGACTTGCATGTGTGGTAGCTAGCATTTGAAATGAAGAAGTTTGTGAGTTGGTAGTGTTTTCAAAGACATACTCCATAGTTGATTTTAATTTTTTTTAATGCAAATTTAGCAATCATTGTGCCTAACCTACTCATTTTACTATTTGGGGGCATGGGAGGAAATACCCAGAGAGGTCAACTGATTTGTTTAAATCGTACAGCTATTTAGGACAGAACCAAGACCAAAATCTAGCTTTTCTGTTTCCAATGGGAAACAAAGGGAACAAAGAACATACCATATTTTTATTACCATAAGACACACTTTTTCCCCCAAAGATGGGAGAAAATGTCTGTGCATCTTATGGAGTGAATGCCACCTGGAGCTGCTGCCTGCCTGTGTACAGAGAGGAGAGCATATATTAACCACTTGACATCCACAGTGTTACCTCCCCCTTTATTATGCAGACATACCACATAGTACAAGCAATCAGGTTAATGCACTTTCACCATCATATATAGAGCTTTCATTTAAGACTATTTGATTGCTGATGCAACTTTTATTTTTTATATTAATGAAAATGTATTTAAAAAGTTTTTTTCTGATGTAAAAATAAAGAGTTAGGTAAATGTGTTTAACCAGCTATGGACCAGCATATTGTAAATATACTTCAGCCTCATAAGCTGGTTGTTCCCAGGTGCCATCGCCTGATGGCGTCTCATGTTGCATTTATTAAATATTTTAGTACACAGTTTGCTTTACAATATTTTTTCTTGTTTTCCTCATCTAAAAACTATGTGCATATTATATGTGCAAAAAATACGGTACATGGAAAAAATAAAAAACAGAAAGTCTAAGAGTATAGGTTCTCACATTAAAGACAATCTATCCTTGCAGGTGACTCTAGGAATCTGCCAAAGCTGTCAAAGACAGTGTCTTTTCTATCTCAAAAGCAGAAAAAGTTAGAGAAGTTCTTGCTTAACCCCTAATCCACCATAAAACTATTCAGAGTTTTCTTTTGTATTGTTTTAATATAACGATATATTACATTAAATAAAATCTGAGATATAAAATCCAAATATATAAATAAAATCAAAGAGGAAACAGTTCACTTTGCAAAACTGGAATCTATTTTTGGTAAACTCTTCACTATATTTATTCTAAAATAATGACCTCCCTTATGACTAATAAATATTCTATTCAGGTACAACTTTCAGGGCCTTTTCTATTGCATTAAGCAAGGCATGCCTCTGTTCTATTGACTTCACTGAATTTTAACTTACTTAATGATTGTAATTTGGAGCAATATGTAAAGTACTAGATAGACACCCATAGACCAAAGTGCTGTGGGAACCTCTTGCCCACTTTGTATCTAGTGATTAAGAAATCCTGACTGTAAATCCTGAGTAGACCAATGCAGTAGCACTCAAAAGGCATGAAGACAAGCTTGTTGAAGTTCCACCCATTGATTTGAGTAAAAGATAAAGGATTATACAGATAAGCCCAGGACTTTTATTAATTCCATGAAGTCTGAACTCTAAGACAGAGAGGTTTAATTACCTGCATTATGGGAAAAAAAAAAAAAGGAAAGGACAACCTACTGCAGAATGGGAACTTAAGGAAACTATTCAGTGCCTCGGGCTCTGTGCCAGGCATAAAACATGACCCAGGCATTGTGCCAGTCCCAAGAGAATAGTGACAGGAATACAAGACAGTGATATAGCTCTTGCTTTGGGCAGACGTCTGACATCTATGTCCCTAAGCATGCTGGTAGCAGAGAGATGAGTAACCACCTGGAAACAGCATAGTGTGCAGGGGAAGGGTAGAAGGATGTTAATCGGATCAATGAGGAAAAAACAATATCATAGCTATACTGTTGAAGGATTATCAGGCAAGAGAGTCAGGCACCAGACATTTCTCAGAGTAGCTTTATTAAGCATGTCAACATAGATGCTTATATCCAGAATATGAGCCCCAATAACAAAATGGGATTTGCTTATATATACTGAGCAAGCATGGTGACAGAAGCAGGAACCAGAATGCTAAATAAAAACATCCATTCTCCACCAGTTGGTTGGCAAGACCCTTGCACAGAGGACTGACTGTTAGATGTCTGGATCATGGAAGTACCACTTTCTCTTCCCCTCTCACCACAGTCCTTCACATTCCCACATTCCATACTTCCATTAAATTCCTGCCACAGTACCTCTAGGCTGGAGTCATTCCATGGTATCACTGTTAAGTGGAGTTTAAAGGGTGGGAAGAGTATATAAAATATATTGTTTTGACCTTATTTTCCCACACCTGTCCTCTCACAATCAAATTCTATTCACTCTGAATTACTTGGTCTTGGGTCTAATGACAGATCAAATAGCTGATTCAAAAACATGCACATTCCCAGCCCACCTAGGGGTCTTTAGTCAACTGAAGCTATTTGTATAAGGGAGTAATCACCAGACTCACAGCATGGTAATGACAGTATTAATCGAGGTCCATTATTTCACTCTAGCAAAGATCAGAAAGAATTTGTAATTAGCGGAGTCCTGATAAATATCATAATACAACCATAATTGATGTTTATGTGGAAGATAGCACATTTAGGGCCCATTTAGCATCATTAAGTTCCTTAGGGACACTTTTGTGATCTTTAACCTCCCAAGCTATGGATAAAGTGATACGTTTCTATTGAACCTAACAATGGCCCATTTGTTATCCCTGCTAACTACAAATGGTCTTGCATTAATTAAAACACAATTCGAACATTACCTAACCTCCAAATCCACAGGCAAACCTCTGAATCACTATTCTGATGTAAGAATAGATTTCCTATATGCAAAACACATAGAAGCTAGGAAAAGTTAAAATCAGGATTGCTCTTCAAACTGACCTCCTAAGTCAGAGTATAGAATAGGCATGCATATGCATATAGAAGCTTAGATCGCCTATTTTATTCATGCAACCAAATATTTATTTTTATAATAATAATTTTTATTTTGACCAAAGTGTATTATACATCTTTCACAGTAATATTTTAGGTACATATTAACATTTAATCAAGGGATTCCCATCACCAAAGTTGTCCTCCTTCCACCCCCACCCCTTCATCCCACCTTACCCCTTTTTCCCAGCTTGCATCCCATATCTCCCTCCCTTACCCCCAGGCTGCAAATATTTCTTTTTTATAACCCAATTCCTAAGGTAGGAATAAAAACTTTAGCTGACAATAGGATTTGTTTATCTTTTGATTGTTGATATCTCTGACACCATTAATATCATGAAGGTTAATGAAAATATTTAGGGCAAGAAATATTTTTTAATTTTATGAGATTCATTGGTTCAGTATTTTATAAAAATATTATTTAATACATTTTGAGTTAGGTTAATGATGAAATGTTTTGGTATTAAGAACAAAAGGCATTATGCCTAAGGGTTTTCTCATTTGCAAAACGAACTAAAAAATAAAGCCCAGCATTCTTATTGCACTATTCCATTATGATCTCAATTGGCCAATAAAAAGTCTCCAGCTGAGTACATGAATTGGGGTCTAATCTTAATGTATTCACTTTGAATAATTTCAATTAATCATTTCAGCTCAATAATTTCCAGCTCTTATTTTATTTTGTTCCAGACATACCCAACCTAAATGACAATTTTGGAGAAAGTGCCTAGTCTACCAATCAAGAGATTTCCACTAGGAAATAAAAGGTAAGTATATTAAATGTAGAAATTTAGTCAATGCCTAAGAGTTTAGTGCATCCTGTAATTATTTGTTTTTGCAATTGTTTCTCATCTACACAGAAACAGTCACCCAAGTAATTAGACAAAACACCAATTTTTTTAAACTATTTACAAATATCACTGCAGTTCATTTCAGTATATGGGGGTGTTGAGGGAGGTTATGGTGCCACACCTCAATGTATTTAGGGATTGCTCCTGGCTCTGTGGTCAGGGAGCATTATTGGCAGAGCTCTGGAAACCATATGGCTTGCTGGGATCATCCCAGGCCTCATCAATAAATATATAATGATTTATTGTAATTTTTAAATAATGCATGTTCATTGTATATAACTTACATTTTGTATATAATATACAAACAATAGGAAAAATTAAAACACTCCTATTTTATTAAATAATTTTGAAAATTTTGTTCTGTACTTTTCCTTCTCCAAATCTTCTCTATTTGAAGATTTTAAATCCTATGTTTTGAGCTCATGACCTTCACTGATTCCATCTTGTTATTGAATTTCTTACCTTTGCTTTGCTAGGCTTCTTTGTTTTCAGCTATAAAACTTGAGGTATTGCCTATTCCACTCCTTTTTCCATATTTCGATTCTGTCCGAGTTCCATCTTGTCTCCAACCTGCATACCCCATTGGGTTCCCTCTACCTGGATTCTCTTTCCTTTCACCTGGACATTTTTTTCTCTAAACCTTTTCTAATAGGTCGAACTCATTTTCTGAGGCTGGTTCTGTCTCATCTTTTCACAAAATGAAACTCACTTTGACTCTTGGTATTTGTAGACTATAGAAGTTTTTTTTATTATTAAGAGGTTGTAGCCTACAGTGATTCCTTACCACTTTATTTCTGAGATTATAATTAAAATTCTTTCTGTAGAGGAATTCAGGTTTCCCCATTATCTGGAAGCAGAGAGTTCCTGTAGATTTTCTGGTAAACCAAACTGACCTGAAGAAGAGAAGCAATTGCCATAACTTTAACATGTAGCAAAAACAGAATATTGTTTGAATAGTCATTCCAGGGAAGGATCTTTGGAGGTCACTTTTACTTCTCTGAGTCTGTGGTAGCCTAATGAAGGTTCTTCAAAATAAATGCTAAGTGCCACTTTCTCCTTTTACTATATATTATTTCCTTCGATTGATGAACATAGGTGCTAATGTGTTAAAATACAGTAAAGAGAACTTCTGAAAAGCCAAGAATACAATATATCTGAAAGCAATTATCTGTCCAACTATTTATGCTAAGCTTTACAGAAGTAGAAAACAAGCATAATTTTCATTCTTAGAAAACAAAGCACCTTGATCCTGGAGGCCAGCTCTTCCCAGGTATGGGATTAGGGGACACCCCATGCCGGATGGCATTCTCCCTAGCTTGGAGGGTGCTGGGAGGCTTGGCAGGCCTCCAGCCATTCCCCTATTTCCCCCTCTACTCCAGACCTTCCCTGGTTGCCCAGGTGGACTCTATCATGGTCCTCAGGCTTTCCCCCTTTCTCTCCCGACACTAAGCGGGGGGACACATGGGGTGGATGGCGGGCCGATGCAGCACTGGTGTATGTCGGGACATTACATCGTGACATTCACTAGTATTTTTTTTTTCTTCTCATTGGTCTCCATTTAAAAAAGCGCTTGGGGGCTAGTGCCTTATATAGTTGAAATTGAGAAGAGTGATGTCTCTCATCTTATTTTTCCTAAAGGGTTCTTTAGCTATTCATGGGTGTTTATTGTTCCAAATAAATTTCAGGAGTATTTGATCCACTTCTTTGAAGAATGCCATGGGTATACTTAGAGGATTGCATTACATATGTACAATGCTTTGGGAAATATTGCCATTTTATGATGTTAATCCTCCCAATCCATGAACAGGATATGTGTCTCCATTTCCTTGTGTTCTTTTTTATTTCTTGAAACAGTGTTTTGTAGTTGTTGTTGTTGTTGTTGTTGTTTTGTATAAGTCCTTTGCCTCTTTGGTTAAGGTGACTCCAAGGTATTTGAGTTTCTCTGACACCATTGCAGATGACATGCTACTATATTTAGAAAACCCATTTTCTGGGTCCCGAAAGATAGCACAGAGGTAGGGCATTTGCCTTGCTGTGGCTGACCTGGGAGAGACTCCGTTGGATTCCTGGCATCCCATATGGTTCCCCAGCCTGCCAGGGGTGATTTCTGAGTGCAGAGCCAGCCAGGAGTAACCCCAGAGCACCATTGGGTGTGGCCCAACAACAAACTAATCCATCAATCAACAAATAAAGTTTAAAAAAAAGGGGAGGCCAACGTGGTGGCACAAGCCATAAGCCTTGCATGCACTAGCCTGTTGGTATTTGTTTTGAATCAGTAGAATAATTGCAGGAAAAAGGGAAACTGAAACCATCGACTTTATGTCCATTTCCTGTTGATGGAAATGATCCATTAGGAGAAAAAAATATTGATGTATGAAAGGAAAGAATTGAAAGAGGAATCTGTCCTTCTCATCCCTTTTTGAGTCCACACAGATATCATCCAGGACTGGACGATCTTAGAAATATCAGCCATCATTATTTTATTTTTCTGTAAACTTTTCTTATAATGACAATTATATTTGTGTATGTAAAGAAGTGGAGACAGAAAAGTAAGTGTTAGCATTAGAACAAGATAGAGTGTGTCTTACTGAAAACGCTAAGTTATTTCTAAGTCCAGTGAGTATAATGACAGTTACATAGTAGAATATCATTGTAATTTTTAATACACGTATCTAGGTGATAATAAGGGCTATGTACACCTTTGCTTTGTTTTCTTTTTTTTCTTTTTTTTGTGGCATAAGTGGATTACAAATCTTACACAGTGATATTTAAGGTACACAGTGACAATAAATGAGGGCCTTTCCACCAGCAGTGTTGTCCTCCCTCCATCCCTGTTCCCAAGCATATATCCCTTATCTCCCTCCTTTATTCCCCAGAATGTTAGTGTAACTAAAAGCATATATCTTAACACTAATGTAAACCTTTATTTTATTTTATTTTATTTTTGCAGTTCCAGATATTTTTACTAGTGGTTTCTTAAAGGTTTGGAGTCAAAGGAGCACTGTAAATACAATGTAAATGTGGCAATTATCGTTCGAATGGGCCCACCAAAGTATGGGGGTCATGGAAAGGAAAAACTTTGGGCTAAGTACAAGGAGACCCTACCCCTAAAGTTTCCTGACATAAGACCATTTCTAGGCTCCAGGCAAACTAGTTTGTCCAATCCCGGTCATTGTCTGTAGTGCCCATACAGTTATATTTTTCACAGTCTCTGTTGTTGATCTCACATTTCTGTATTGAAGGTTCTGGAATCTGTATATCCTACATTGAAGTCAGGATGGTGTGGAGCAGCGTCTAATTTCAACTTGCAATTAACAGGCAATGCAGAAAGCCCTGTCCAGTACGCAGCTCGTTGTTGTTTAAATCTTCTCAGTGTTAACAGAAGACTCTTTTGAGTAAATCAATGTCAGAGCAGCAGTAGGGTCTTCCCTGGTAGAGGACTGCTTCCAGGTGATGTCATAAACAACGTTGGATGTTTCATAGATGCCTTCCCTGGTTCAGGGGTGACTGGAAAATGCCCAAATCTCTGAGGCCTGTGCCAGGTCATTATGTCAATGTCCAGGGTTTGTAAGGTTCCATTGCACCACAAGATTTGTGTGTTCCTATCTCTATTAGATAAGAACATATTTGTATGTATAGCATTTTCCATTTTAATGTGCCCATGCAAACAAGGAATAATGCCACCTGAAGTTATCAGTGCATAAGGGGGCGTAAAGAACAAGTCCAACAATCCCCGTGACCTGGTTCAAACATAAGCATTAAACTGAGGGACTCTTTTACCAAAATTCCTTATTGAACAGTTCACAGATTTTTACATTTAAAAATTACAAATTTATATTAGAAACTTATATTTTGAATGACTGAGAAAAAAAGCCTACTTTTATCAAATCTCATGGCTGTATAGGAAAATTGTTTTTTTCCTCATCATCTGAAAAAAGACAATTTTGTTTTTTCAGTTTGTGGGTGAGTGCTAAAGCTTTTTGTTAATAAAATATTTATAAGCCAGCATTTTCAAAGTTTTAATCATGTTGGTAAACACATTTATTAAATAATTATGCAATAATATTTTTCAATTGGGGGTATAAATATCTCCTGGAGTTAAAATATCTCATGGGAAATTTTGGCAAGTTACAGCAGGATGTTGTCATTTAAAAACAGAATTCATTTTCAGGGAGGGACTACAGAGCATGAAAACCGGCTAAGCTTTGCAAAAGCCGGCTCCCTGTGTGTGACACCAGGCGGGGAAAATCTGCAAAAGTACACCGGCCCAGTGGGGCCCAACTGTGAAAAACTGTGAGTGTGACCTGTCTATGTCTGTCTACTGTCCTCTTGCGTGAAACTCTTGCAAGTGGGGCAAAAAGAGGCTCCAGCAGAGCACGGCCGCTCCGCTTTGCTACGCGGCCGTGCACTCTTTCTAAGGAAAGAACTCCATTGCAACAAGAAGGAAAAATCACACTAAGAACGGCGCTATATCACAGAAGCAAACATTTCTCTCCAGACTGTCTTCTCTGTTGCATGCTCGGGCCTAAGATTTGACCCAGTGTGAGGCTTCATCCACGGAGGACTCCCCTCCCTTAGAGGCAAGTCAGCCCATCCAGAAAGGGAGGAGCCAGAGGAGTGTGCTGCCTGCATCATATAGACAATGAATACCACCACAACACGGAGAAAAACTCACAATACAAGTGTGACAATGGGGAAACAACGCAGGCCAGCATCAGACATAGAGAATGAAGATGACAATTCTGAGGACCAGATAATGACCAACCAACTAATCAACCTCTCAGATAAGGACTTTAGACTAGCAATATGGAAGATGCTCAACGGACTCCAAGAAACCATGGATCGAGTTGAACAGAACACTAATAAGAACCAAAAAAATATGAAGACAGAAATCACAAAACTCCAAACTGAAATAACATGTCAACTAACAGGACTGAAAAAGTCAGTAAACGAAGTGAATGACAAAATGGATAAGCCCTAGGACAGGGTATCAGAAGCTGAGAATAGACTTGGTGATGTGGAAGATGAGATACATAACAATTCCATACAGCAGGAGAGATTGAACAAAAAACTTAAAGCAAATGAGCAGACAATGGAAAAATTAGTCAAAGAATGGGAACAGATGAAAATAAAAGTCTATGATAAGATCAACAGAAACAACTTAAGAATCATTGGAGTCCCAGAGACCCAGGAAGAAAATTTCCAGGAAGAATCAACGGTCAAGAACATCATTAAAGAGAAACTTCCAGAGCTAAAGAATATATGTGATCAAATCCTGCATGCCCGAAGAGTACCAACCAAAAGAGACCCCAGAAAAACCACCCCAAGACACATCCTAGTCACAATGACAAATCCCACAGATAGAGACAGAATTCTGAAAACAGCAAGATCAAAAGGGGAAATCACGTTCAAGCAAGCTTCCCTGAGATTTACAGCAGACCTGTCACCAGAAACACTCAAAGCAGTGGTGGGATACTGTGACAAGACTGAATGAAATGAATGCTTCACCCAGAATACTGTACCCAGCAAAACTCACTTTACAGTTTGACGGAAAAATACATGGCTTCACAGACAAAAAACAGCTCAGAAACTTCACAGACACAAAACCAGTCTTAAGAGAAAAACTGAAAGACCTAATCTAAGACAAGACTACCCAAAAGACACACCAAATTTTGAAATAAAGATGGCGTTAAATCCCAGGACAATTCTTTCTCTCAACGTCAATGGACTAAATGCACCAGTTAAGAGACACAGAGTGGCTGAATGGATCAAAAAACTCAATCCAACCTTCTGCTGCCTACAAGAAACGCACCTGAATAGTCAAAACAAACATAAACTCAAAATAAAAGGCTGGAGAAAAATTATCCAAGCAAACAACACCCATAAAAATGCTGGAGTGGCCATACTAATATCCGATAATGCAAACTTTATACTCAGGAAAGTTGTAAGGGACAAAGATGGACATTTTATATTAATCAAGGGGTAAGTAGAGCAGGAAGAATTCACTCTCCTAAACATATATGCACCGAATGAGGGGCCAGCAAAATATTTAATACAACTGTTGACAAATCTGAAAAATAATATCAACAACAAAACAATAATTGTGGGGGACCTTAACACTGCTTTGTCAACACTGGATAGGTCAACCAGACTGAAACCCAACAAGAATATACTAGACCTGAGGAGAGAAATGGAAGAAAGAGGCCTAGTGGATATATATAGGACACTCCATCCCCAGAAACCTGGATACACATTCTTCTCCAATGTACATGGGACATTCTCCAGGATAGACTACATGCTGGCACATAAAACATACCTCCATAAGATCAAGAGGATAGAAATTTTGCAGACTACCTTCGCTGACCACAAGGCTCTGAAATTATTTGTGAACTCCAAAGGGACTCAGAAGAAACACTTTAACACCTGGAAGTTAAACAGCCTCATGCTAAATAACCAGTAGGTCCGAGATGAAATCAAGGAGGAAATCAAAAAGTTCCTGGAAACAAATGACAATAAAGACACAAACTATCAGAACTTATGGGACACAGCAAAAGCAGTGCTGAGAGGAAAATTTATAGCTTTGCAAGCACACATCAGGAAGGAAGAAGGAGCTTACCTGAGTAGCTTAATGACACAGCTAATAGAACTAGAAAATGCTCAACAAAAGGACCCAAGAATAGGAAGACAGAAGAAAATAACAAAGCTGAGAGCAGAAATCAACGAAGTGGAAACTCAAAAAACAATCCGAAAGATCAACGAAAGCAGAAGTTGGTTCTTTGAAAAAATAAACAAGATTGATAGACCACTGGCAAACCTAACAAAGAAAGAGAGAGAGAGAAACTTGATAACTCGTATCAGGAATGAAAAATGAGAGATCACTACTGATATGACAGAGATTCAAAGGGTAATCAGAAACTACTTTGAAAAACTCTACGCCACTAAAAATGAGAACCTGGAAGAAATGGATAAATTCTTGGACTCTTACAATCTTCCACGGTTGAAGGAAGAGGATGTAGCATATCTAAACACCCCCATCACCATTGATGAAATAAAAACAGTAATCAAATGTCTGCCAAAAAACAAAAGCCCAGGCAGGTCCAGATGGATTCACTAATGAATTCTATCAAACTTTCCAAGAGGAACTACTGCCAATCTTGGCAAGACTCTTTCATAAAATTGAACAAACAGAAACACTTCCAAATAGCTTTTATGAAGCCAACATCACCTTGATTCCTAAACCAGACAGAGATGCTACCAAAAAAGAAAATTACAGACCAATATCACTGATGAATGCAGATGCAAAGATCCTCAACAAAATCCTGGCAAATAGGATTCAATGCCTCGTTAAAAAGATCATCCACTACGATCAAGTAGGTTTCATCCCAGGAATGCAAGGCTGGTTTAACATCCGTAAATCTATCAACATAATAAACAACATCAATAACAAGAAAAATAAAAACCACATGATCATATCAATAGATGCAGAGAAAGCATTTGATAAGGTCCAACACCCATTCTTGATCAAAACTCTCAGCAAGATGGGAATGGAGGGAACCTTTCTCAATATAGTGAAGGCCATCTACCACAAGCCAGTGGCAAATATTATCCTCAATGGAGAAAAACTGAAAGCCTTCCCTCTAAATTCTGGCACAAGACAAGGCTGTCCTCTCTCACCACTCCTATTCAACATAGCACTGGAAGTACTTGCTATAGCGATTAGGCAAGAAAAGGATATCAAGGGAATCCAGATAGGAAAGGAAGAAGTCAAGTTCTCACTGTTTGCAGATGACATGATACTCTACTTAGAAAACCCTAAAGACTCTATCAAAAAGCTCCTAGAAACAATAGACTCATATAGCAAGGTGGCAGGCTACAAAATTAACACACAAAAATCAATGGCCTTTCTATACACCAATAGTAATAAGGATGAAATGAACATTAAGAAAACAACCCCATTCAAAATAATGCCACACAAACTCAAGTATCTTGGAATCAACTTGACTAAATATGTGAAGGACATATACAAAGAAAACTATAAAAACTCTGCTCCAAGAAATAAGAGAGGACACACGAAAATGAAAACGCATACCCTGCTCATGGATTGGCAGGATTAACATCATCAAAATGGCAATACTCCCCAAGGCATTATACAGATTTAATGCCATCCCTCTAAAGATACCCATGACATTCTTCAAAGAAGTGGATCAGACACTTTTGAAATTCATTTGGAACAATAAACACACTCGAATAGCTAAAGCAATCATTGGGAAAAAGAATATGGGAGGAATTACTTTCCCCAACTTTAAACTGTACTACAAAGCAACAGTTATCAAAACAGCATGGTATTGGAATAAGGATAGGTCCTCAGATCAGTGGAATAGGCTTGAATACTCAGAAAATGTTCCCCAGACATACAACCACCTAATTTTTGATAAAGGAGCAGGAAACCCTAAATGGGGCAGGGAAAGCCTCTTGAACAAGTGGTGTTGGCACAATTGGATAGCCACTTGCAAAATATTGAACTTAGACCCCCAGTTAACATCATGTACGAAGGTAAAATCTAAATGGATTAAAGACCTCGATATCAGCCCCAAAACCATAAGATATATAGAACAGCACATAGGCAAAACACTCCAGGACATTACAGGCATCTTCAAGGACGAAACTGCACTCTCCAAGCAAGTGAAAGCAGAGATTAACAGATGGGAATATATTAACCTGAGAAGCTTCTGCACCTCAAAGGAAATAGTGCCCAGGATACAAGAGCCACCCACTGAGTGGGAGAAACTATTCACCCAATACCCATCAGATAAGGGGCTAATCTCCAAAATATACAAGGCACTGACAGAACTTTACAAGAAAAAAACATCTAACTCCATCAAAAAATGGGGAGAAGAAATGAACAGACACTTTGACAAAGAAGAAATACACATGGCCAAAAGACACATGAAAAAATGTTCCACATCACTAATCATCAGGGAGATGCAAATCAAAACAACGATGAGATACCACCTCACACCCCCAGAGAATGGCACACATCACAAAAAATGAGAATAAACAGTGTTGGCGGGGATGTGGAGAGAAAGGAACTCTTATCCACTGCTGGTGGGAATGCCGTCTAGTTCAACCTTTATGGAAAGCGATATGGAGATTCCTCCAAAAACTGGAAATCAAGCTCCCATACGATCCAGCTATGCCACTCCTAGGAATATACCCTAGGAACACAAAAATACAATACAAAAACCCCTTCCTTACACCTATATTCATTGCAGCACTATTTACCATAGCAAGACTCTGGAAACAACCAAGATGTAATGGCTAAAGAAACTGTGGTACATATACACAATGGAATATTATGCAGCTGTCAGGAGAGATGAAGTCATGAAATTTTCCTATACATGGATATACAGGGAATCTATTATGCTGAGTGAAATAAGTCAGAGAGAGAAAAACGCAGAATGGTCTCACTCATCTATGGGTTTTAAGAAAAATGAAAGACACCCTTGTAATAATAATTTTCAGACACAAAAGAGAAAAGAGCTGGAAGTTCCAGCTTACCTCAGGAAGCTCACCACAAAGAGTGATGAGTTTAGTTAGAGAAATAACTACATTTTGAACTGTCCTAATAATGAGAATGTATGAGGAAAATGGAGAGCCTGTCTAGAGTACAAGCGAGGGTCGGGTGGGGCAAAGGGAGACTTGGGACATTGGTGATGAGAATGTTGCACTGGTGATGGGTGGTGTTCTTTACATGACTGAAACCCAAACACAATCATGTATGTAATTAAGGTGTTTAAATAAATTTAAAAAAACAGAATTCAATCATCTTGTTCTGCCTCATATCTTTTTTTTTCACTTTTTTTTATTAATTTTTATTTTTAATTATGAGAACAAGGGTGCAAAGTAAGAGGACAAGGTAAAGTTACAGTGGCAGGACAATCACCCATAACATAATTCTCAGAAGTCCCCTTGCTGATATCTTAACTTTGAAATTTCAGCCAAAGAACATTAAGATAAATAAGACAGAATCCATGTACAATTACTTTGTCCCTCAAGTCCCCAGATTGTAACACATTATAATATTTCTTAACAGTACACAAGGCAATCTAAAGCCATAAAACTTATGTAACTCCTTAAACATTACAGGCATAGTATTCTCTTACATTTCCATATACATGCATATTAGCTTAAGTTAACCTCAAATTTTAAGTGAGTTCTTTTTAAGGATTAGAGTCAAAGGAGCACAGTAAGAATGGTGTTAGAGTGGCAATTGTTGTTTGCATAGGCCCACCAAAATATGAGGGACATGGAAAGAAATAACCTTGGCCTAAGTACAAAGAGACCACACCCCTGAAGTTTCCTGGCACAAGGCCAAGTCTAGGCTCCAAGCAAGCTAGATCGTCCAATCCAATACATTGTCTGTAGTGCCAACACACTTTTATTTTTCACACAGTCTCTGTTGTTGGTATCATGTTTCTGTATTAAAGATCCTGGAATCTGCATATCTTACATTGAAGTCAGGACGTGGAGCATCCTCTCCTTTCACCTCACAATCAAAGGGCAATGCAGGGAGCCCTGTCCTGTAAGCAGGTCGTTGTTGTTGTTAAGTCTTCTCACTGTTAAGGGAAGTCTCTTTTGAGCAGGTCGAAGTCTGAGCAGTGTAGGTCTTCTGTGGTAGAGGATTGCTTCCAGATGATGTTATAGACCAGCCTGGATGTTTCGTGGATGGCTTTCCTGGTTCAGGGGAGAATGGAATATGCCCTTTCTTCTGAGGTCTGTGCCAGGTCGTTATGTCAATGTTCAGGGTGTAAGGTCCCTTTGCACTACAAGGTTTGTGTGTTCCAATCTCTATTAGATAGGATTTTATTTGTATTTATACTATTTTCCCATTTTAATGTGCCTATGCAAATAAGAAGCAATGCCACATGGTGTTATTGGCACATATGGGGGCCATAAGAACAATTACAATGATTCCATTGACATGATTCAATCATAAGCATTAAACTGGGGGACTCTTCCACCAAAATTCCTTGTTAAACAGCTCAAAAAGAGAAGATAAAAAGTGGTTAGAATCATCACTGTATAAGACAACATATAGTAAGAATTATAGCTGTCAGAGAAAAAACACAAAATATTCTAAAGAAATACGTGTCCATTTTATGTATCTTGAAACAGTTTGGGGTTGTCACAGACAATGCACAGCTTTGGACTGTGATTACGATTCTACACTACTGAAGTTAAAAAGAGTAAACTAGGTTAGTGATGTTTGAGAAGGGGTTAGAGAGTTAAAGAGTAAAAAAGAGCTTTGTAGGGGTGTGGGAAAGGGGAGAATACAAAATAAACATTCTGTATACGGAAAACATAACATAAGAATAAGGAATATTCTGAATACATGAAATACATGAAGTACGCCCCCACGCGGTTCTGTAGTTTTTGGATGCCTAGGGAGGAATTTCTCACCCCCTCCCCCCAAGGCCCGATTAACCAGGCGTGGCCCTGAAGACCCGCCTGGTGTGGGGGGAATCATGCTCTCCTGGACAAAGTGGTCAGCCCAGGGTCCTATGGCTAGCTGTCCTGCCCAGAGCCCCCATCATACCAGTCAAAAGCCCACGAAATCCTGGCATGTGGAGTGTTCTGAGCCCAGCCGAGCCTCTGTAGTTTTTGGCTGCCTAGGGAGGAATTTCTCACCCCCTCCCCCCAGGGCCCGATTAACCAGGCGTGGCCCTGAAGACCCGCCTGGTGTGGGGGGAATCTTGTTCCCCTGGACTAAGTGGTCAGCCCAGGGGTCCTATGTCTGCCTCATATCTTATGTCTTCATACAAACTGAGAAGAAAAATGTGGATGGGACCCACGACCAAGTGGTCTCAGGAGCATTGAGTGGAAATAAAAATAAAAGATCAAACTTAAATACCCAAACCAAAGTCAATGGCAATAGAATCAAGAGACCCAAACTACAAGCTATACACAAAAGGAACTTGATACACTAACACTCCAGGGGGCTAAGGGGATGGATGTATGTTGGGAACTATTGCAGAGGGAGGTCAACACTGGTAGTGGGAATGATCTTAATCTACTGTCGCTAGTTTTGAACATTTAGCTTGTTTTCACATCGTGGTTATTGTAAAAAAGCACCACAATGAACCATACAAATTCTCTGTTTTCAAATGATGCTATATTTTTGTTTGTTTCTGAACCACACCCAACTGTACTCAGGACTTACTCCTAATTATTCTCAGGGATCACTTCTGACAGGGTTTTGGGAATCATATGCATGCAATACCATGCTTGGATCAAACTAGAGTTTTTTTGTTTTTGTTTTTGTCTTTTTGTATCTGAGGCAAATGCTTTACACCTGTTTTATTTCTTTTTTTTATTTAAACACCACTATTTACATAGTTGCTCATAATACATTTGTTTCTGACATTCTGAGTTCCAACACAAATCATACCACCAGTGTAAAATTCCCTATACCATTATCTCCAGAGTTCCACCCACTCTCAAGCTTTGGCATTGTAGGAATTTGTTTACCCCACCTTCTCTAGTTGTTTTTTTTTTTTTTTCCGAGTATGGGAGAGTGACTTGTTTGCCAGCAACCAGATGTAAACTGGGAGGGGCCAGGCCTTTTGTCAATATATAAAAACAATATTACTAGCCTTTTGCTAGCTTACTATTTGCTAGTACATTTCTTAGTAATTTTCCTTTGGGGTATATGATTATGGAAAAATAAGCTCCAATATGGCATCCATCAGAAGGTTGAAAGAAAACACTAACATGATGCTTGCTAGTAACTTTGACTCATGTAGTTTCTTATTTTTCATTCTAATGCTATAAATATAGGACTGTAGAATTAGGATGCTAGATGTTACCACTGGCTCTCCAGGGCAGAATTCCATCTCTTAGAAATTTTTTTCTTTTTGTAGCTTGTTGATCTGTAAATTTTTCCCTTCTGTAATGGTTTCTGTCTCAAATCCATCTAGTGATCTCCTATCCCTTGCTGGATAATGTTTTTAGATAAGGTTTCAAATTAATCTCTGTGAGGATTAATTCATGTTTTGGTGTAGATTTGCTATAACCAGAAAAGAATGAATATATTAGTTTTCTGACTAGTTTTTAATTATAAATTATAGAAGCCTTCCCTTCCACCATAAAGCATTTTAGCTTCTGTCTGCCATACCATCACCAACATGCATAAAGAATGAGAACTAGCTTTCATCACTGTGTCTAGGATGTTCTCCCTCACCCACAACTCCATCTCTGGTTTGCCTGCTTAATATTGATAAAATACTAAATTCTACAACTTACTGGAAGAGGGGTCATTTGTTCTCTGTGAGTAGTGTTGGACAATATGACTCATTCTACTGTATTGTAACTGCCTGAGTCCAGCTCATGGAAAGATTTTCCTGTGATTACACTGTGGTTGCCAAGGTGCACTTCCTTTTCTTAACTTCTCAACAAGTTAATGTTCTGCCTGGAACAGTAAGAAAGATTCATCATCCCTCCTGCCTAAAGATAGTTCCTTTCTTTCATGTTCTATTTGAAAAGTTGAGGGAGGCTCTTTGACCTACTTATCCTATTAGTATATTTTGTAAATACAGTAAAGTATGTTCCCTACCTAAAGAAGCTATTATTGACTTAACCTTGAACATAAAAAATATTAGTCTTACATCAGTCTAATTTTCTCTATTTTATATGACCACTGTGATCTCATTCTAGTCATCATCTAATTTCTTAGCTCTTTCCATAATGGCTCAATTCTATTCCTTCTGATTTCTAGATAGATATAACATCAGAATTAGAAAAGTGATCACAAATTAGATGGGAACAATTCTTTATTTAATGGGTTGACTTAGTATTTCTTTGTCACCACGTCAGATGAAGAGGAAAAAAAACAATTTTCCTATACAGCCATGAGATTTGATAAAAGTAGGCTTTTTTTCTCAGTCATTCAAAATATAAGTTTGTAATTTTTGTTTTGTTTTGTTTTTGGGCCACATCCGGTGACGCTCAGGGGTTACTCCTGGCTATGCGCTCATAAGTCGCTCCTGGCTTGGGGGACCATATGGGACACCAGGGGATCGAACCGTGGTCCGTCCAAGGCTAGCGGATCGAACCGCGGTCCGTCCAAGGCTAGCGCAGGCAAGGCAGGCACCTTACCTCTAGCGCCACTGCCCGGCCCCAAGTTTGTAATTTTTAAATGTAAAAGTCTCCGGAGAGACAATCATTTAACTTTTAAGATATAAAGACTTGATGAAGTCAGGAAGTGCATACAGCATCTCCCAGAAAATATAAAACTACAAGTTTATACCCAGATGCTCCTTAGCACACACTAAGAGCCTGACAGTTCTTCTGATTATATTCCAGAAGATGCTGCAGTGTCTTAGAAAGCACTTGGCACAAGAATATACTCCTGAGTCTTAAGCCTTTATGACAGAAAATGACCACTCTACAAGCTGGGTCCCTAGCAAAGGAAGAAAATTTTAAAACTTTTCCTGTTATTTTGCGATCATCTCATAGTGATCTAGATGTCATTCATTTAAAATACTATAAAAAATTACAGGGGTGTTGGACAGACGTTATTGTTACAAATTAAATATTCCATTCACACATTTTTAATTAGCCACCATAAAATTACAATTGTCTGGGCAGAGCAATAGCAGAGGGGCAAGGCATTTGCCTTGTCCGCAACCAACCTGGATTCGATTCCTGGCATCCCATATGATCCCCAAGCCTGCCAGGAATGATTTCTGAGCGCAGAGCCAGGAATAACCTGAGTGCCACCAGGTGTGCCCCTTCCCCCCTCCCCCCCAAAAAAAACTAAAGGAGGAGAAAAAAACAACTTAAAAATTATAATTATTCATTATTAATTTTCAAACATATGTTTCAATACTAATCACTTCACCAGTGTCCACTTACCTCCATTAATGTCCTCACCCCATTTGCCTCCAACCAATCTGTTTCTACAAGAGAAAATTTATATATATATATGTTATATATGATTTTTGTTATGTATAACTTTTGTTATATATAGCAAAAGTGTTTGTTTACAAATATAATATGTATTTTCATAGTGGCTTACAGTATTAGTGCTGATAAGGGTTCATATATACTTTACTACATTTCAGCACCAACTCCTCCTCCAGGTTAAGTTCTTCCCTCCACCATAGACTTCCCACCCACCCCCTTTTAATCCCTCAGACTTTTCTGTTTCCAACAGAATACCAGTTTTCATGTTCTTTGTTTCAATTATTTGGTTTTCATTATTTCACCATTATGTTTATTTTACCTGTTAAAGGAAATTATACTATTCTAGTTCCCAATTAGACATTGATAAATAGTTTTATCTCAGTTTGTATTTTAGAATTAAAAAGTGTATATACCCTCTCCTAGTGTTAACTTGGAATAAAATGAAAAAGGATTTCTTTTGAGCATAATTTAGAAATATAATATGAATATAATGATAGCCCTAATAGGCTATCAGTCACTTTCAAATGTAGAACAGGAAAAAAACAAAGAGTACACTACAAGATTGGAAGGAAAGAAAGAAAGAAAAGAAAGAAAGAAAGAAAGAAAGAAAGAAAGAAAGAAAGAAAGAAAGAAAGAAAGAAAGAAAGAAAGAAAGAAAGAAAGAAAGAAAGAAAGAAAGAAAGAAAGAAAGAAAGAAAGAAAGAAAGAAAGAAAGAAAGAAAGAAAGAAAGAAAGAAAGAAAGAAAGAAAGAAAGAGAGAGAGAGAGAGAGAGGAGGGAGGGAGGGAGGGAGGGAGGGAGGGAGGGAGGAGGAAGGAAGGAAGGAAGGAAGGAAGGAAGGAAGGAAGGAAGGAAGGAAGGAAGGAAGGAAGGAAGGAAGGAAGGAAGTGAGAGAGGTAGGAAGGGAGGGAAGATGGGAAGGAGGAAGGGAGGGAGGAAGGGAGGGAGGGAGGAAGGGAGGAAGGGAGGAAGGGAGGAAGGGAGGGAGGAAGGGAGGGAGGGAGGGAGGAGGGAGGGAAGGAATGGGAAGAAAGTCTGATATAGAAGGAAAACACTAAATAGATTTAAAATTATGCTTGCTGGGTTTTTTAATCATTTCAAGAAATGACTGACAAAATAATGCCTCTAAATTTTTAAGCCTAATTAAATTGCTTACAAATGATCAGAAATCCTGGTTTCCATGGTTTCAGATGCCCAGAATATAGTGTATGAACTATATTCAGTGAAATTGCCTATGTCGTAAGAGCAAGCCAGTAAAAAGGTAATTAAGTGTGCCCAGGCATTAAAATTTTTCAAATAACAATAATAATGATTAATGATTTTTGAAGTGTAGATGATCTTACCTTTTAGTATGACAGAAATTATTTATACCTACCTAAAGAGTTCCCAGGTTTATCCAGAAATTTTAAGTGAAAAACAAAATATCTCTATGATAAAAATCATAGCCATTCTTACAAGTAATGCTGCTCAATGGGACACCCTCAATTTGCTTAGAAGTCATTTGAAGACACTTTCTTATAAAAATCTAAAACTTCATAAAATTTAATTCTAAGTTTTACTATAAAATTCAAAGAACAAAATATAGGTGGTTACTACAGGTCCTCAACATCAAAAATGTATTCAAGAAATCAACTCTAATTGAAAGAAAAAATAAGAGGGAAAAAAAGAGGATTAACCAAATTAAAACACTTTTATATATCAAAGTAACTATCACAAAAATAACAAGAAAGCATAGAACTTGAAAGAAGATATTGAATCATTGTACATCCAACATAGAATTATTATCCAACACATAAAAAGAAACCACACAACTTAGTAACCAAAGACTAGGCAACCAAGCAACCAATCAAAGACTAGGCAAAAAATTAGAAAAGACATTTCTCCAAAAGCATATAGATGGTCAAAAAACACATGAAGAAACATTCACCATCATTTATTATTAGGACATAATTACTTGTTTTGATTTTTACAAATCACAAGCACAATTAAATATTACCTTACACCAGAGAAAACAATCTATAGTTTTAAAAAAAAAATGGAAACAATTGTTGGTGAGAGTGCGGATTTTTAATAATGCTATGTTACTGTTGAGAATGTAAATTGGTTCAGCTTCTATAGAAAATGACATGAAGATTCCTTGAAAAAAGCAAAAAAATATCTAAGCACTCAAATAATCCCACTGCAAAGCACAAGGATATAAAAGCATTAAATATCTGTATTTCTATGTTCATAGCTGAATTATTCATAGTAGCCAAAAACATAGACCCAAACTAAATAATCAACAGAGGCCTGAGCGATTGCACAATGGGTATGGTGATAGTCTTGCATGTGACTGACCCGAATTTAATCCTTAGCATCCCACCTCATCCCCAAAATCCTCCAAGAGTGATTCCTGAGTGCAAAACCAGAAGTAAACTCAGATCATCACCTGGTGTGGCCCAAAAACCAGATATGTATGTATGTATGTATGTATGTATGTATGTATGTATGTATGTATGTATGTATGTATGTATATACCGTATTTTCCGGCGTATAATTTTGCAGTTAAAACATAGGTTTAGGCCTATATTTGCTGTATCAGTCAGAACGTTCCTGTGCTGCAATTGTATGTACCACAGTGAGCCAATCACAACAAGCAAAGGTTCAAAGGTTATACTGCCATAGACTTCCTCTCTGACTCTGGCTAATCTAAGCAGGCTTTTGACAGTGTAGATTCGGGTCCAGAACATTGTCTATTTTGCATGCATAAAAAGCCTGCTTGGATTGGCTGAGTTAGAGAGGCGGTCTGGGCAGCCTTGCAGTGATTGGTGCAGGATCGAGTTGGAAAATTCGTTTTGTGGCAATATTCAGACAATTTTCATTTACCAGCATATTGAAATATTTTTCGGGATATACTCGACATATAAGACGACCCCCAATTTTCGGTTGACTTTCTTGTTTCAAAAGTCGTCTTATACACCGGAAAATACGGTGTGTGTGTGTATATATATATATATATATATATATATATATATATATATACATATATATACATATATATGTATGTATATATATTTAACAGATGTTTGCAGTGTTAGGCTGTGGTGTAGTGGTATAAATATACTCAATAGAGAACATTTGGTCTATTTAGGGGGAGCATTCCACTGTGCTCAGGGCTTACTCCTGACTCAGTGTTGAGAAATCACTCCTACTGGAGCTCAAAATCTAATCTACATGCATGCAAGAATATCTCAGAAGACCTAATTGGGAGGCCTATATTGCCTATGTAAGCGTAATACCTTTATAATAATGCATCTTAAGATATGTATTCCTAAACATACAGATAGCCTCCCCCATCACTTGTTTTCTTCAAATACCCTTTTTTCCCTTTTTTTAATTTACTTTTTTATCTCAGTTTTATCCATTTGTTCTATTTTTTTATATATACATATTTTCTCTATCCTCACCAGTTTTGGTGCTGCTTGGTATAAAAACCAAGAAAACGTTTTGCCTGGGATAAAAGCTCAGACCACACCACAGACACTGTGTGTGTAGCCTGTCATCGTTGCCCAGAATAGCACCAGCAATATAAAAGAACACCATACATTTTTATATAGGCACAGTAAATAAAGGGAAATCATAGACACAGAAACAAGATCTTATCTTTTAAGGATAAGAACTCACACTTTTTATACAAGAGTGCCTCCCATCCTGGACTATATCATGTGGATACAACTCAACTCCCTGGAACAACACCAGGAACTAAGCTCAGTTGGAAGATTTACTTGTGCGAGTGTTAATATGACAATGATGACAGTGAGGAAATGACAACTTAACCTAAGACCAGACCTATCACATCACCTAACACTAAGTGGAAATCAAAAGATGTATCGTACTTTGAACTATGAAAAATAAGAGCACTAATTACAGAAAATTGACTTTGACAACTGTGACTGGGCAGAACTTACCTTGAGACCATTACGGAAAATCCTATTCTAGGCTATAGCCCAGGACTCTTACAAAAATCAAGATTTCTTAGTACAGAGGCCCAATTTTGACAACAGAGACTGAGCAGAACCTTTGAAACCATAATTTCCTAGACTTCAGCTTAGGGAACGAGCAAAAACATGGAGCACATGATACAGAAAACTGAACACACCAACAATGATGGAACTGAACTCTATCCTAGGCCTTGTCCTAAGACCTGCACAAATACCAAGATTGCTAGCTACAGTGGCCTGATTTTCTCATCCAGAGGAAAGTTTCCTGACAACACACACAAAAAAAAAAAAAAACCCTGGGATATGGCAATGAGTATGTATGGAGCCAGTGATTGTTCCCATGACAATATGCTTCAAGAGTGAAGAAACCCTGAATCTCTTAGGCCACGGGAATTTCCTTCCTTCTCTAATACTTACTGTGCCTATGCAAAAAAAAAAAAAAAGTGGGGGAACACCAAACCCTGCCACTCCAGCATTCCTTTTTCTTGTTTTGTTTTGTTTGTTTTTGATATTATTTTCCTTCTCTTTTTTCTTCCACTTTTTTCTTTCTCACTCTTGTGGATATTATTTGGTGATTTTTTTTTAATAGTTGATACCAAATTTTTCTTCTCTTTTCCTTAACCTTTTTATCTCCAACAGAATAGCATAACTTGAATCATTCAGCCTCATAAATTGAGGAGGAGGAAATGATGATACCAGGACCAGTCATATGAACATGTAGTGAAAATAAAAAATGACCAGACTGGAACACCAAACCCAAAGTCAATGACAACAGAATAGATACCCAATGTACAACAAGCTGTAAAGTGGAAACCATTTACACTAGTATTCTGGGGAATGGGGGTAAAGGAGGGAGATATGGGAGACATGCTGGGAACAGGAGTGGAGGGAGGACAACATTGGTGGTGGGAATGCCCTTCATTCACTATCATTATGTACCATAAATAATTCTGTGTAATGCACTTCAGTCACAATAAAAATTTTAAAAAAAAATTACAGTAGATTTAGTGTTACCTGAAAGGGAAAATATTGAGGTGAAGCTAGAAAGAAAAGATGGAGAGAGGGTGAGGTGAGCATGGCTCTGATCTGCCCATGATGGGACCAAGCCAGACTGCTGAAATGAGAAGAACATGGCCACTCCACTCTGTGGCCATGCATTTCTTCTAGTCAATGAGCCCTAGCACAACACTTAAAAAAAACTTAGCACAACATCACAATATAAAGCTCACAATGGGGAAACAATGCAGAAACAACCATGCTTAGAGAATGAAGATGGTAGCTCAGAAGATCTGACAAGTAGCTTCTCCACTAAGGACTAGAGAAGAAATGTGAAAGATATTCAAATAACTCAAAGAAACCATGGAATAAATGGGACAAACCACAAAGAAGACTCAAGAGAATATGAGAGTAGAACTGAGAATACTTCAACCAGAAATAACAGGACTGAAAAACTTGTTAGGTGAAATGAAAAACTCACTGGAAGACCTCATCAGAATAATAGTTGCTGAAAACAGAATCATTGAGATAGAAGATGAACTGCATAACACTTACATACAATAGAAGAGGTTGGAAGAGTTTTAAAATAAAGATTATAAAAAAAATCCTCAAAGCAAGTGAACAATTGACAATAGAATCTTGGGCTAATTTTCCAGAAATAGCATAAGAATAACTGGAGTCCTGGAAACCCAGAAAGAAAACTCCCATGAAGAATAAACTGTAGGGGCCAGAGAGATAGCATGGAGGTAAGGCATTTGCCTTTCATGCAGAAGAACGGTGGTTTAATCCCTGCATCCCATATGGTCCCCTGAGCCTGCCAGGAGCGATTTCTGAGCATAAAGCCAGGAGTAACCCCTGAGCACTGCCGGGTGTGACAAAAAAAGAAGAAGAAGAAGAAGAAGAAGAAGAAGAAGAAGAAGAAGAAGAAGAAGAAGAAGAAGAAGAAGAAGAAGAAGAAGAAGAAGAAGAAGAAGAAGAAAGAAGAAGAAGAAGAAGAAGAAGAAGAAGAAGAAGAAGAAGAAGAAGAAGAAGAAGAAGAAGAAGAAGAAGAAGAAGAAGAAGAAGAAGAAACAGTTAAGGACATCATTGCTGAGAAGTTCCCAGAGCTATAGAGTGCATGCAACCAAATCCTTGATACCCAAAGAGTAACAGCTAAAAAAGACCCAAAGAAAAGCACCCCAAGGCACATACTGTCAGTGATGAAAACCACAGATAAGGATATAACAATGAAAGCAGCATGAACAAAAAGGTAAATTACATACAAAGGAGCATCTTTTAAGATTCATAGCAGATTTAACACAAGCAAACTTCCAGATCCAAAGCCAATAGGAGAATATAGTAACAAAACTCAACAAAATGAACACTTTGCTAAGAGTACTTCACTCAGCCATATTTACTTTCTAGTTTAAAGGAAAGATACACATCTTAATGGATAAACAACTCTAACTTTATAGATTCAAAACCAACCTTAAAGAAAGAACTGAAGAGTCTACTTTAAGGCAAGACAGACCCAACAAACACAATAAACTCCTACTAAATCCCATGATAATAATCTCTCTAAAGACAATGGACTAAAAGCACCAGTTAAGAGACACAGGGTGACAAAATAGATCCAAAAATTTAATCCAACATTTTTCTCCCTGCAAGAAATACATCTGACTAGTCAGAGCAAACAGATTAAAATCAAAGGTTGTAAGACAATTATTCAAGCAAAAAAATATCCTTAAAAAGGCTGGAGTGGCCATATTAATATTAGATGACACAGACTTTAGGCTTAAAAGATCATAATAGACATGGGCATTTCTTAATAAACAAGAAAAAATGGATGATAGATTTTTCTTCTTCATTTAAACTAATAAACAAATTTAACCACAATTAAATTTTTTGTCTTTGAACTTTTTTATCTACATAAGTAGATTTAATTTTTTATTTTTTATTTCTTCTATTCTACCACATATAAAAGTTTTTGTAGACTTAAAACCAATCAACTGGTCTTTCAACATCTGCTGGGCAATATTATTTCAGAAACTATTCATTGAGGTTACAAAAATAAATAAGACACAAGCTCTACCCTTAGAGAGGAAAGTAATCTGTTGATTCAATGGTTAGACCAACAGTTATTTCTAATACAGTGGAGTAAATCTGTGCTAGGCATGTGGATGGCATAATATGCACAGAAGGTAACACTGGGAAATTAGGAGAGCCAGAAATCTCCCTGGAGTTTAACCTTAAGTTATCTATAAGTTAACAATGGGAATTAGATGAGAGGAAAGAAAATAGGTGCAAATTCCAGTTTGAAGGAAATTAGAAGTCCTTGCTTAGTTTGTTCAAGAAATTCTAATCCAGCATTAGAACATATGAACATATACATTCTAATATAACATTAGAACATATGAACATATACATTCTAATATAACATCAGAACATATTATAGAACAATATGTCAAGTGAGTAGTTCCGGAAACTAATTTTCAGAGGGATGGATAAGAGCAAGAACCTTAAGTCTTAACTAATTTAAAGGAGTTAGTGCTTTGTTTTTGGAGGCAGTCTAGAACTTCTGAATGGTTAAGTAAAAATTATGTTGTCTGATTTATCTTTCAAATTGATGACTTTGAACTACAAATATGAAAAAGGATAACAACAAAAATAGGGGGATAGGGAGCTTTTAGAGGGGCTAGGACATAAATCTTGCATACTCCTGAACCAAATTTGATACCCAATACTACATGTCCCCCCTGATCAAGTGAAGCCTTTATGCCTCACAAACATAATTAGATATGGTCCTGGTAACCTCAAGCACCATGAAGGTGTCCCTCATGATCCTCAGCATTGCAGAACCCAAGCACCACCACGTCCTCAGGCCCTAGCAATCAATCATCTCATTTGTTGACTGAGAATTACCAAAACTGGATTCAGTTTCCCTAAACATTGCTTGAATGGTCTCCAAAAAAAAAAAAAAGGAGATCCAAGAAAGATATCTCAAGGGCTGTAGTTTACTTTTATATTGGCAAAATTTGCATTTACTCCCTGGCATAGATGATTGCCCAGACCCACCACTGATCTGACAAAATAATTAAAAAAATAGGGAGGCATTTTTTTTGTCCCTATGGGACAAACCACAAAGAAGACTCAGAAATAACAGGATTGAAAAACTTGTTAAGTGAAATGAAAAACTCACTGGAAGACCTCACCAGAGTAATAGTTGCTGAGAACAGAATCATTGAGATCGAAAAAGAACTGCATAACACTTACATACAATAGAAGAGGTTGGAAAAGAGCTTTAACATAAACAGATTTTAAATATTTATTATTAAAAATATTAAATATTATTTAAATTAAAATTAATTTAAATTTTTAAATTAAAATTATTTAAATAAAAATATTAAATATTATTTAAAATAAACAGAGAGATAGCACAACGGTAAGGCGTTTGCCTTAGACACAGAAGGATGGTAGTTCGAATCCCGGCATCCCATGTGGTCCCCCATGCCTGCCAGGAGCAATTTCTGAGCATAGAGCCAGGAGTAACCCCTGAGAGCTGCCTGGTGTGACCCCCCAAAAATAATAATAAAATAACAAAAATAAAAATAAAAACTAGGGAGGCAAAGATTAGAAATTATTCGGTGAGGGAAGTTAAAATTAGGACAGAGAAGGTACCACTATGACAATAATAGTTGGAAATTGTTGTATATGAAAATATTTCCATAAGATTATTTTTTGCCTGTTGTCCCACCTTGACCTTCCAGGTGGGGGCACTGTTAAGAGTCAAATAAATAGTTTGGGAGTGAGGTTTTCTAGGTCTTTTGCCAGAGTTGGCTGGCTGGCTCAAGGTGTGTTTTGGAGCTAGGAGGAGGCTGACAAAGGACTCTTTTCTCCCAACCTTTTAACCCTTAACCCTCCTGGCTGTGTGGATTATTTGTGCAGATAAATATTACCAAGATCTTCCCCCAAAAGGAACAAGAGGATGGGAATCAATTTCTCATTCTGGGAGCTCTTTGCAGATACTCATACAATCAACAAAGTTTTAAACGGAACTCAACAAATGGGGCAACAAATGGCGCTAGAACTCTAATTTGAGTCCTGGACCCAAGAGGACAGCGATCATGGTGAGATTCCTGTTCCTGTGTGTGATTTTGGCTCTTTTCAGCTGGAGTGAGCCCAAAACTTTGGGCCACCATGTGGAGCCATTTTCAAAGATGGCCGAGACCCCTTCTGGGGGCAGAAGGGCCAGTGAAATATGGGAGGTGAAAGATTGAATCACCCATATCCAAGGCCCAGGACTGAGACTTTGTTGCAGAAAATCCTTTTTCCAAAGACCTCAGTCTCCTCAAAGATTGATGGAGGGCCTTGATTGGAAATGGACCAGGAAGAAAAAGTTTATCTAAATGGACTGATTTACTGAACCATGACCATCAGCCTGAAAAACAGATTTCGACTTTGGAAATTTCAGACTCTAAGCTTGGATCACTTTGAACTCTAGACATCCAGGGGCGCCCTGCGGAGAAGCTGCAGCGCTGCAAGAGTGGAACCTACTTCCAAAGTGCCGTCTGGAAGGGAGAAGAGGCAGCTGCAATCAGCCAAGAATGCTGGTCCTGCTGCAGAGAAGCAGAGAAAAAGCTCCCCGATCAGGCCAGAGGAGACAGGGCTGCTCCACGGGACCTGCCTGCAGGAGCCTGAGACTCAATGGAAGTGAAAACTGCGGTGAGCAGTATGGGATAAGCTCAGCATCTGATTGGTGTTGGTGATGGGATAAAAGTCTACAGACTTTTCACATTTGGACAAATGGTTTTAGGTGAAGGGATTAAATGGTAAGCCACAGACTTTATGCATCTGGACAATTGGTGTTGGTGAAGGGATAAATGTCCACAGCATATTCACATTTGGATTTGGTGATAGAAAAAATTTAAAAAAGGTAAATAACAGTAAAGGCCAACTGAAAAGTTTAAAAAGTTTATAACCACCTGCATCTAACTTTGCTTCAGGTGTATTTCTAAATCTAAGTCATTTTCTTGCTGAATTAAATGTGTTTTATTATTTTCCATAGTTAATGTTCTCAATTGCAAATTTGTTTTACTGTGTATTTTGATGTATTAGCCTGTTTTTAAAATGTATGTTCTTTATATATGCTTTTGTACTTTGTGTGTAGGAAAAGATTAATAGGAACATAAAAGTTCAAGAAAAAATGGGTAAATGGCATACTAGGAACATGAAAGTTCCAGGATAAAATGCTTGATGTTATATTATATAGCATTAAGAGGTATAGGAACTAGGAAGTTCCAGGATAGTGATTGGTAGAAAGCATTAAAGAAAATTTTAAGTTACAGGTATATGGTGTATTTTAAAGTTATGTTTTTAGAAAAGGCTAATATGTTAATTTTACACTTTAAACTTTGTGGCTATGAAACTATTATCTGCCGTTGGCTATAGATGGAAGCCAGAAAAACAAAAGAGAACCTATGCTCTATTGTTTTTATCTGATTTAAAAGGGGGCAGATGTAACCCCACCCCTCATTATTCCTGTAAAACCTTACCTATAAGAAAGATCTCCTATTTCTGGGAGGGGTTTTGGAGAGGTTATAAAAGTTTTGGCTTCAGGGTCAAAGGTGGATTTGCATGGAGATGGCTGAGGAACAAGGTACAGTGCAGGGCTGAATAGGAATCAAGCGTAAATGGTTATGGTAGGCCACACATGTGGTGACTAGGGCATGAATAAAGCTGATATTTCTTGGAAACTGTGGATGATTTCCTCGCCTCTACCTGAACTTGCTGACCTGCTGGCTGGAGGGAGTTGGAACCACGTGGTCCTTGGCTGTAGGATAAAGACCTCCATCACCATCCACCTCCATCCAAGCCCATCCAAAGGGCCTTATTATTATTTAATTCTACAGAAAATGATCACTATGGACAAGAACTGGGTGCTAAAAAGAAGTGATATGCCTGACACACTTTCAGTAATAGTATTGAAAACCACAGTATCTAAAAGGAAAATGGAGGTGAAAAAGTGAGAAGGAAAGTGTTTATCACAGAGGCCAGCTGGAGAGGCAAACAGGAGAGGATGGGGGAGTAGAAGGAATCTAGGGGCATTGGTGGCAAAAAATGAACACTAGTGAAGGAATGGGTGTTGGAACATTGACTGAAGCTCAACTATCAACAAACATTTTAATTCTGTTTCTCAAATGACTTATTTTTAAAAAAGTAAAGAAAAGAAAAGCTTAAAACCAAAAAGTAGGGAGGCAATTTAGGATGTGGAATTAATTTTTCATGCTAACTTAGCTGGGTCATGAGGAACCAAACCTCCCTACTAAAATTTAAGAGAGAATTCTTTAGCAAAATGCCTTTGAACTTTATCTGAAATATTGATTCTTCATGCCTGATGACCTTTAACAGATGCTCTCTGAACTCTCATCTCACACAGAAAAGAGTGAATATTTGGGCTTAGCAATATACCAAAGCAAATAAAACAATTCTAATTTTATAATAAATATATACAGATACCTGATATGATTCTTGTTTCTCTGGAAAACAAATATACTGTTAATGTAGTCTGAGATGTAGGTAATAAGGACTCAAAATGATCCAGTGACCATAAGGGTATATGCTAATGAGATTTAAGAAGGAAAATCATAATTTCTAGTGATCAAAATGTAAAGGAAGATAGAAATAAAGTTCTAATTTAAGTACATAGGTGAATAATTGTATCAAAATTGGGCTCAGTATTCCAGAGATGAGAGCCCACACACAAGTACAAGTTGTTAATATAAGACATGAATTTTTTTCAGTAGATATGTTGAAGATATAATGAATATATGAGAGGAGAATCTGGTAGCAAAATTCTGATTTTAATGGACAGTGGGTGAACAAAGAATGGTGACTCCAAAGAGACTTCTAACTAAAATTTCTAAACTGTGATGAGCCTGATTTTGCCTAACCTGCAAGCTAACCACTCTAACCACAGGTGCATGGGTACTGGCAAAAAATATTTAGTTGGAATGGCCCTGATTAATTGGCACTATGTACCTTAAATATTACTGTGAAAGATTTGTTATTCACCTTTGGTTGCAATAAAAATTATTAAAAAATAAATAAATGTACATCATAAAAATAAAGTTAAAGAATTTTAAGGCTGAAATGAAGTAAAACTGAGTTCTATTCCCAGTAACTCGTATGGTCTCCAAAGCCCCACCAGGAGTAATTCCTGAGTGCAGAATCGGGAGTAACCTCTGAACATCACTTGGTGTGACCCAAAAACAGACCAAAAAAAAAAAAAAGTTAAATGCCTTTATTTCTGACAGTAACAGCAAAAATTCAAATTATGCTGTCTCAAAAGTATCACTTCCCAAGGGTAGTACTATTACATCTTGTTTTTCTCCCCTAAGGGCTAAATAAAATCACGGACTTAATGCAGATTCATTATAAAATGCCTTATCAACAATTAAACAAAAGAAATTGACCCAAGAGAATTTCTGTTTTCAGAAATTCTAACTACAAACCAGAGCTGTGACATCCACCAGGAAAAAATGAATTTCTGTAATTGTCAGTCATCTCCTTAAACTACCATTGAGCCTAAAATAAGTTCAAAACATTACAGAAAGACAACTGGACTTAGCTAAAGCAAGGCTAAGGAGATTTATCATAAAAGTAGAAACAATGAATCTGTGTTCAGACCAAAGAAATTAAAATTAATTCCATCAATAGTAACCCATTACATCCCCAAGCCACAAATTCTAGTCTATACTATGAGTAAAGAAATAAAGGACAAAATCTCCTTGTCAGAAAAAGCTAGTCCTCAGCTATTCTGAGTTCAGTGGTACAAATCATGGCCACGCTGAAAATGAGCATAACCTTCATAATCAAGCATTTCTCTGGAAAAGTACTTACAAAATTGTTGAGGAATTTCAAGCATGTTTGAACCCCAAAAGTACCCTAATTACTTGAGCATGTGTGCTTTATGGTTCACTAGGGAAGTTATCATTTCTAGATACAAATTTATAAATTTAGGGCAATGCGAAAAACTTACCTTGCTGCAAAATACTGTCTCTATGGATATTTAAATAGTAATTTAAAATAAATGAATGGCTGCTCAAATTAAAATCAAATTATAGTTTATAAAATTATGTTTTATGCATATTAACATATGTGACTAAGTATGTATTCACATTTTGTATGATTTTATTGTTTAAATTATATAATATGTTTCATTAAACTATATTATATTTATTTTAAAAATACTCAAAAACCATTTTATTACATAAAAAAGAAATTATATATAAAAGTTCACCCATAGTTGCAGAGATTCTGTAAAATAAATTAACCAGCCACACAAATCAATTTTAATTATAATTTCTATCTCCTCAAACATCAATAATAGAATTTTTCCCTTTTATTTAAACACTATGGTACAAAATTATTCATACAATGTATACTACCCTTTACTTTTCCCACCACCAGTGTCCCCAGTTTCCTTCCCCATACCCACTATCCACTTCCTGTTTTGGGGACAGGCATTTTACTCCTCTCTCTTTCTCTCTCTTTCTCTTTTCTCTCTTACTCTCTCTCTCTCTCCCTTTACTTTCCTTTTATATACTGTGGGTTGTACTATCATTAAAAGAGTACTGTGCATATCATTTTATCTATTGTCAGCACCTGGTTCTTGTCCAGAATCGGAGTGATCAGCTCTTTTCCATTTTACCTTTTGTTTTTCTTTTTATTTCCTTTGTATTTTTAATAACTTTTTAAAAACTTTTTTTAAAGTTTGCTTTTTATCATCTTGAAACAAATATATTATGATTAGTTATCTCAACTATGTGATTTATTTTCTTTAAATAAAAAAGGAAAAAGGCTGTGGGGGACATACTAATATTAGGTGGCATAGACATTAATCTTAAAAATGTTATAAGGAACAGAGTGGACATTTTATAATCAAGGGATATGTACAAAAGGAAGAAATCACACTCATCAACATAAAGGCACCCAGCTAAGGATTAGCAAAATATTTAAAACAATTTCTGATAGACTTGAAGAAAGACATCAATAGCAACACAATAATAGTAAAAACTTCAACACCTCCCTGCCACTCCTCAATAAATCTACTAAGCTAAACCCCAACAAGAATATACTCGCTCTGAGCCCATAGACTCCAGAGACCAGAACCGCTCCAAACCCGGGAGTAGGGAACCCAGCTCCTGACCCCGCGGCGCCCAGGGTGAGTGCATTCTCCTGGGGCGCCCACACGTGGAGGACCGGAGGCATCCGCGTCCGCCACCTTGCGCGCGACCCCCCCCCCCATAGACTCCAGAGACCAGAACCGCTCCAAACCCAGGAGTAGGGAACCCAGCTCCTGACCCCGCGGTGCCCAGGGTGAGTGCATTCTCCTGGGGCACCCACACGTGGAGGACCAGAGGCATCCACGTCCGCCACCTTGTGCGCGACCCCCCCCCCCATAGACTGCGGTAGACTGCAGAGGCCAGAGCCGCTCCAAACCGGGGTGTAGGTACCCCTGCTCCTGTCCCCGCCGGCGACCAGGGCACTCGGAGAACACCGCACAGGCCAGATTGTTGGCACAGAGACCACACCAACCATTGCCTCAATTTCCAGGCCCCAGAGTTCACCCCACCCGACCTGAGCGTAGACAGAGGAGGGAATTCCCTAGTACCTAGTGGGCTGGAGTCACCTGCCCCGCTGGGACAGGTGGGACGAATAGACTAGGTGAGCTTGGGCCTGCCCCCTGGACCTTTAGGTAACCTAGAGCAACCTAGCCCCGAGCCCCAGAGTGGAGCTGAGACCCCCCAAGTGCTGAGAGCAGCTACTGGGGGGCTTGACTGGGGGAATTTCTTCCACGGAAACTCGGAGGAGCAGAGCTTCATTGACCCCCAGATAAGGGAGGGAACAGAGAGTCAGGCTCAACAGCGCCCGCAACCAGTGTGGCCAGAAGCGGAACTACACCTGCTGACAGGAATAAAGAGGAAGACTGACTTCCAAGTAGTAGAGGAGAAAGAGGAGAGGAGAAACAGTGCCCCCCACCACTGTGGTCAGGAAAGGGCCAGTACTAGCTGCCAACAAAAGGGGAAAACAACTAACCAGGCCACATAAAGAGTACAGGAGGATCCAAACCTCAGCGAGTTCACCCAAAAGTCCCTCTAGAACCACCCTCAGGGAGGAACCCACTCCCACACCACAGGGGATCAAAACAGGTGAAAATTAGAAGCACAGCACTCTAAAACACACCATTAAATACAAAGAAATATGCGTAAATCAAGGAGATCACTAATATCTGGAGATATGGTGACAAACCCTTGCAAGCTTCCAAGCCCACCAAAACACACAGATCCACGCGATGAAGACCTAAAAGCAGCCATGAAGAAGGAAATGCAAGAATTAATAAAAGAATTGAGAGAAACCCTAGCTATCGAGTATAAGAAATCTATGGATGAATGAATCAGCCAAATTAAAGAAGAAATGTTAAAGAACATGAGAGATTCCATACAAAAAGAAGTGAAGGAATTAAAAGACAAAGTAACAAGCCTTACAAGCAGAAACACAGAATTGGAGAAACACATTGAAGAACTCAAAGGAAAACTGCAAACAAAAAACGATCAAGAAACCAACAAAGAAATAAAAGGCAAAGCACTGGAAGGAAAAGTCCAGTATCTAATGAACAAGGACAAAAGAAACAATCTAAGAATTGTGGGTATACCAGAAGGAGAGGAAATAGGGAAAGGGGAAGAACAAGTAGTCAGAGAGATAATAGAGGAGAACTTCCCCACCCTCTGGAAGGAAACTGCAATGCCAATACAGGAAGTAAAAAGAGTTCCCAATAAGATAGACCCTAATAAACAAACACCAAGACACATGGTAATCCAATTGGCAAAAAACAAAGAGAAAGAGGAACTCCTTAAAGCAATAAGGAAGAAAAGAAACCTCAAGTACCAAGGTAGGGACATAAGAATCAAACCAGATCTCCCATTCGAAATAATTCAAGCAAGAAGACAGTGGAATGACATATTTAAATGACTGAACGAAAGAAATTTCCAACCTAGGGTCCAATACCCTGCAAAACTTACATTCATATGGGAGGATAGACTAAAAACATTCTCAAACAAGAACGAATTTGAACTATTTGTGCAAACAAAACCGATCCTAAGCGACTTACTCAAAGACGAATTACACAATCCAAACCCCCGATTGTAACAAAAACCACCCTACACAATACAACTACACAACAATCCTCTCTCTCAATAATCTCCCTAAATGTTAACGGACTAAACTCTCCAATTAAAAGACACATAGTAGAGAACTGGATTAGGAAAAATTAACCGGACTTCTGCTGTCTGCAAGAAACACACCTACAGATGCAGGATAGGCACAGGCTTAGAATAAAAGGTTGGAAAGTAATTATTCAGGCCAATGGAAAACAAAAAAGAGCAGGGACAGCCATTCTTATATCAGACCAAATTGCATTCAACCTCAAGAAAGTGATCAGAGACACAGAGGGTCACTACTTACTGATCAGGGGAACAATAGATCAAGAAACACTAACCCTGGTCAATATCAATGCACCTAATGTAGAGCCAGCAAAATATGTGAGGCAACTACTGGCAAACCTGGAGAAACACATGAAGGGAAATGTGATAATAGTAGGGGACCTCAATACTCCACTATCACCACTGGACAGATCCACCAAACAGAAAAATAGCAAAGAAATAAGAGCTCTGAATGAAAAATTAGAAGATTTAGGGGTAATAGACTTATATAGAGCCCTCTACCCCCAGAAAGCAGAATACACATTCTTCTCAAGCCCACATGGAACCTTTTCCAGAATAGACCATGTCTTAGGATTCAAAGCCAACCTATATAAGACCACAAAGGTAAGGATCATTAGAAGTACCCTCTCAGATCATTATGCAACAGAGCTCAAAATTGAGGTCAAGAAGAAGCAATGGACAAAAACTAATACCTGGAGATTAAACAACATGCTGCTCAACAATAGCTGGATCAAAGAACAACTCAAGGAAGAAATAAAAAGATTCCTTGAGACAAATGACAATGAAGAGACAACATGTCAAAATTTATGGGACACAGCAAAAGCAGTAATTAGGGGGAAACTCATAGCAATACAGGCCTATGTCAAGAAACAGGAAAATAACAAAACCAACAGTTTAAAAGATCACCTCAAAGAATTGGAACAACAGCAACAGAGAAATCCAACCACATCCAGAAGGCAAGAAATAATAAAAACCAGAGCAGAAATAAACAACATAGAAACTAAGAAAACAATACAAAAAATCAATGAGACCAGGAGTTGGTTTTTCGAAAAAATAAACAAGATAGACAAACCACTGGCAAAACTCACCAAAAAAAGAGGGAAAACACCCAAATCAGTAGGATCACAAATGAAAGGGGAGATATTACAACAGAACCCCAAGAAATACAACATATCATGAGATCATATTATGAACAACTATACTCAACTAGGCTAGAGAACCCAGTAGAAATCGATAGATTCTTGGAAAAACACCCTCTTCCAAGACTGGAAAAGGAAGATATAGAAATCCTAAACAGACCAATCACCTCAGAGGAAATTGAAGATGTAATTAAAAAAACTCCCTAAGAACAAAAGCCCAGGCCCAGATGGATTTACAGGTGAATTCTATCAAACATTTCAGGAAGAGTTACTACCACTTTTCCATAGGCTCTTCCAAACCATAGAAAAAACAGGAATCCTCCCCAACTCCTTTTATGAGGCTAATATCACACTCATTCCCAAAGAAGGCAAAGACACCACCAAAAAAGAAAACTACAGACCAATCTCACTAATGAACATAGATGCAAAGATACTCAATAAAATATTAGCAAACCGAATCCAGCACTTCATCAGAAAGATCATACATCACGATCAAGTGGGATTCATCCCAGGAATGCAAGGTTGGTTCAACATACGCAAGTCAATCAACATTATACACCACATCAACAACATGAAGGACAAAAACCACATGATCATATCAATCGATGCAGAGAAGGCGTTTGACAAAATCCAACATCCTTTCATGTTAAAGACACTCAGCAAAATAGGATTAGAAGGAACCTTCCTCAAGATAGTTACAGCCATATATGAAAAGCCTACAGCCAACATTATACTCAATGGTGAGAAACTAGAAGCATTCCCACTAAGATCAGGAACTAGGCAAGGCTGTCCACTCTCTCCACTTTTATTCAATATAACCTTAGAAGTCCTAGCAATAGCAATCCGACAAGAGAAGGAAATCAAAGGAATTCAAATCGGGAAAGAGGAACACAAGCTATCTCTATTTGCCGACGATATGATGATATACATCAAAAACCCTAAAGAGACCACAGTAAAACTCCTAGAAACAATTAATCAATACAGCAAAGTGTCTGGTTACAAAGTCAATACACAAAAGACAGTAGCGTTTCTATATACAAACAATGAAGTTGAGGAGAGAGAGATTAAAAATACAATACCATTTAAGATAGTTTCAAAAAATATCAAGTATCTAGGAATCAACCTTACAAGAGAAGTGAAAGACCTATACCAGGGAAACTTCAAAACACTTCAGAAAGAAATTGAAGACGATCTAAAGAAATGGAAGAACATCCCATGCTCATGGATAGGTAGAATAAACATAATCAAAATGACTATCCTACCCAAACTCCTATATAGATTTAATGCAATCCCTATCCAAATCCAGACACAATTCTTTAAAGAATTAGAACAATCATTCACAAAATTCATCTGGAACCACAAAAGACCCAGGATAGCCAAACAAATACTGAAAAACAAGAAGCTGGGAGGCATCTCCTTACCTAACCTGAAACTATACTATAAAGCCATAGTAATCAAAACAGCATGGTACTGGAACAGAGACAGGACCTCAGACCAGTGGGTCAGAACAGAATTTCCAGACATAAACCCCCAGGTATATAGCCAACTAATATTTGATAAAAGAGGCAAGAATCTGAAGTGGAGCAAGGAGAGCCTATTCAACAAATGGTGTTGGTACAACTGGAAAACCACATGTACGAAAGTGAAAATCAACCCATACCTTACTCCTTATACAAAAATCAACTCAAAATGGATCAAAGACCTTGAAATCAGACCCGAATCCATAAAGTTTATCGAGAATAAAATAGGCAGAACACTCGAAGACCTATATATCAAAAAGGTCTTTGAGAATGGAGCACCAATGGCAAGAACGTTGGCATCAAATATAAACAAGTGGGACTACATCAAACTAAAAAGCTTCTGCATGGCAAAAGAAACCCTACTTAACGCAAGAAGACAGCTAACAGAATGGGAAAAAATCTTTTCACTCGACATATCAGATAAAGGGCTGATATCTAGAACATACAAAGCACTCAGAAAGCTGAGCCCCCCAAAACCAAACAAAGCTATAAAAAAATGGGAAGATGAAATGAATAGACACTTCTCTGAGGAAGACAGAAGGATGGCCAACAAACACATGAAAACATGCTCACCTTCACTCATCATCAGGGAGATCCAAATCAAGACAACAATGAGATACCACCTTACACCAGTGAGGATGGCTCACATCAAAAATAATGGAAACAACCTTTGTTGGCGGGGATGCGGTATGAAAGGAACTCTCATCCACTGCTGGTGGGAATGTCCCCTAGTCCAACACCTATGGAGGAAAGTCTGGAGAGTGCTCAAAGAACTCAGAATTGAGCTGCCATTTGACCCAGCAATTGCTCTCCTAGGCATATACCCACAAGATGGAAGGACATTCATTCCAAAATACGTATGCACCCCACTATTTATCGCAGCACTCAGTATAATAGCCAAATCTTGGAACCAACCTAGATGTCCAACAACAGATGAATGGATCATCAAGATGTGGTACATATACACAATGGAATATTACATGGCAGTTAGAAACGATACAATCACAGACTTTGCAGCAACGTGGATGGACCTAGATCATGTTATGTTAAACGAAGTAAGTCAGATGACAAAAGATAAACACAGAATGGTAGCACTATTCTGAAACACCTAGAACATATATTTTACACACAACTAATACCTAACAATCATACAACAGGGTTTAACAGGGTAGAAACTCCGAACACTGTAATAGTCAACATATACGTGGGAGCAGTGTCCAAAATACATGAAAAAGGAATAACGCAAACTCTTGACTGCACATTATACCACAAAGAAAACAGCAACAACAGAAACAGAAACATAGAGAGAACAGGTATGTAATCAGACTCCCACAACAAAAGCCCACAATAATCCCTTAGAGATCGTAAACAGGAACACAAGTATAGAACACCACGGGAAATCACGGACTGCAATGGCAACATACCACAACACTACGTTTTAATACCTTTACCTTGCTATATTTTAAATAACCTCTCAGATTTTCTGTCCACAGGCACCCTTAGATACAAAGGGCGGACTAACTAAGATGGCAACTCGGGATACCACACGAGATACCATACCTTGATTGCACTACGAGATGGCCACGAGAAAACTCTTTAACATACACTTTATCTCTAGGTTAAACCTTCTTTTAGGAATTGAAGCACGGGACCAGTCAGACCACCAAAGCAGTACCTGCGACGTACAGACCTAAACTACAGGCTCTAGTCATCGAACACATTCAACCAAACCAGCATTCCCTTGCTATTCTCTCCCTTCTTCTCGCTACTTTTTCTTTTTTTCTCTACTATTCTTCTCTTTACTTTTTCCCCTTTCTCTTCTCCCTTTCTTTCTACGGTATTTTCTCTTTTCTCTTCCTTCATACCCCTCCCATATACCTTCCCCTTTCTCCCCACCCCCGGAAATCCAACTATCCCATCACCCCTCAATCCCATCCAGATCTCCCACCATATTAAAACTCTCCACCCTCAGTCCTTAATCTTTTAGGCATCAAGATCAACCTCCTACCCAACGAACCAGTACCCAGCACCCAGGCGAGGGGACACCCAGCCAAACCCACACCTTGTCTCCTGCAAGAAAAGACAGCCAACTTCCCTGTGGACTCATGCTACGAGACCCTCCCTACCATCTCCCCCTAACGTGGACTGTTTCCTGAAACCAGACTTAGGTCCAATAGTATCCCCAATGCAAGAACTCCTCCAAGACTTCCCTGCCGCAAATTTTTACCAATCTGAAGAAGGTCAGGGGGTGTGATTGGAAGATGCCTGGGAACCCACACACCACAAGAAAAATCCAAAAGACAACGGGAAAAACCGTACTTTCAACATAGGCATAAGACCTGTAATACACCACCTCTTTACCTGTTCTCCCCCAAATGTAAAGTAGTTTTTTGCACCACTTTGGTCCTTTAAAAACTTCGCTAACTCATTTTATTTCTTTTTTTTATTTCTTTTTATTTTGTTAAATGTTTGCCCTACATATACATTTGTGGGCACTACACTTTTATTTCCTTTTTTTTTTTTAAATCGTTTTTGGGTATGCGACCTATTTCGGTTACCCACTCTGTCCAACCCAAATACACCGACAATATAATGGAGCACCACTTCCCTCTGCAAAGGCACACTAAATAAAGGGGAAATCTTACATATATAAAAAAAAGAGCTCTTATCTACTAGAGATGGGAACTCATAGTTGTTTACAATACAGGGTTATCTCCTACCTTGAAAATATGTCATGTGGAATCAACTTAGACCTCAGGTGATTAGATACCATTCAACCAGCCTTGAACCCTGGATCCCAGACATAGAAACGGCACAGCTCTTCACAACAGCTGCAAGAAACAAACTCCATCTGGGACAGCCTTATTACTGCAGGGTCAACAACAAGGGCCAGCTCTAACATGATATCCCGACAATGAGGAAAATGTGAACCACTTGACCTTAGAGCAGTTTAGCCTACCTCACCAGCTAACGACAAGACAAAACCAGAAGACTGGGCACCCTTTGGTAGGTCCAAAAGCCAAGATCGTGATTTACAGATGACTGGATACTAGAACCACGACCAGACTGTATACATCTTGGGACCAATAAAAAAGCCCTAGTCTAGGGTTTGAACTAAAACCTGCACAATAAGCATGATCCCCAGTCCCAAAGGTCCGGCAGAGACAATTGTAACGGAAAGGGGCTTCTGGAAGCACAAAGAAAGACGCTATCCTAGGTGCCATCCTAGGTTCAGGGCAAAGACCAAGATCACCAACCACAGAAGATGGATTAAAATGGCACTGAGGTAACAGAACCTCTAGATTCACAAAGACTGACTTCACCATAAGTCCCACCTCAGGATCTGTACAGATACTGAGACCTCTAAACACAGAGCTCTGATTGTATCACCCTGGACAGAGCAGAAGTCTTCCACACATCAAAAAAAAAAAAAAAAAAAAACACCCACCACCGGAAGAGTAATGATCCTGAGCAAAGGCTAGAGCTGATCCCATGACAGTATACTCCAAGGACGGAGAAACCCCATATCGCATAGGGCAAGTGAATTCCTTTTCGAATGACCCCAATATTTACTGTGCCAGGGCAGGAGGGAAAAAAACAAAAATACAAAAAACACAAAACCTTGGACATTTATATATATATATATATATATATATATATATATATATATATATATATATATATATATATAAAACCTTCATTTATTATTGTTATTATTATTTTTATTTACCTAGCTATTTTGGTCGATTTCTCTGTTTGGATGTGATTATTGAAATTGTTGTCCCCAATTATCCTTATTTTTTTTTCTCTTCCTTTCTTTTCATTTGATATGTGCTATGCCATGTTTCTTATTTCAAGACCACGGCGTGTTTTTTTGTTTGTTTTTGTTTTTTGTTTGTTTTGTTTTGTTTTGTTTTTTATCTGTTTCTTTTGTGGTGCTTATTGATATAGCTGGAGTCCTCACTGGATATTTGACACTTCTTTTGGTACTGGTGGAGTGTTTCACCTTCTTTTTCTCATTCATTTCCCAAATCGATGATGAGAACCTCTAGAAGGATTCAGCCCATTTTCGGGGTATTAGACTCTTACCCCCAATTTATTTATTTTCTCTTTTTCAGGCAAAACCACGCAACTTGAACTAGCTAGCCCTGCCCCCACTTAGAGGGGGAAATAAGGGAGGCATCAAGACCAAACTTATGCAAGACTACTAAGTAGTGGGTTAGATACAGAGGGGACCACATATTCTAGACGCCCTGGAGGTGAGGGAAGAGGAAATGGGAGGTAGGACAAAAACGGAGGAGTAGGGAGGACAATTTAGGGATGGGAATCCCCCCTGATTTTATGTAAATATATACCTAAAATATTATTGTCAACAATATGTAAGCCACTATGATCAAAATAAAAATTATATTATTAAAAAAAAAGAATATACTCGCTCTGAAAGAAAAAATTAAAGAGAATGGATAGATAGATGATAGATAGATAGATAGATAGATAGATAGATAGATAGATAGATAGATAGATAGATAGATAGATAGATAGATAGATAGATGGATGGATGGATGGATGGATGGGTGGGTGGATGGATGGGTGGATGGATGGGTGGGTGGGTGGATGGATGGATGGATGGTGGGTGGGTGGGGGATGGATGGATGGATGGATGGATGGATGGATGGATGGATGGATAGATAGATAGATAGATAGATAGATAGATAGATAGATAGATAGATAGATAGATAGATAGATAGATAGATAGATAGATAGATAGATAGATAGATAGATATGGCTCTCCAAGACTTAGCTACTATACTGAGTGCTGCAATGAATAGCAGTGTGAATACATCCTTTTGGATTAATTTTTCTTTACTTGAGCTAGATACCCAAAAGTAGAATCGCTGGGTTGCATGGAAGCTCAATTTTGAGTATAATGAGAACCCTCCATGCTGTTTTCATAGGTGTTGGACCAGGCAGCATTCCCACCAGTAGTGGAGGATAATTTCTTTCTTACCACATCCCACCAACAGAGATTGTTACCAGTATTTGATATGTGCCATTTTCACTGGAGTAAGATTTCTCCTCATTTTTGGATGAAGTTAGATAATATTTTTTGCAGAGTTCTCCAGTACCTTATATACCCTAGATATTAACCCCTTATGAGATGTGTATTGGGGGAATAGTTTCTCCCATTCCATTGATAGTCTTTGTATCCTAAGACTATTCCTTTAAGACGCGGAAGCTTCTCAGTTTAATAAGGTTCAATTATGGGATTTTTTTTAATCCCATAAAGGCCTCCTGTGATCCTTTTATGCTCTCTCTTCATAAAATATTTAGAATTGCATCAATCTGTTTACCAGAAGCCACCTGCCCTGACATTACAGACCAGTTCCACTACCACTCTAATAAAGTTAGTATCTCTTTTAAGAATTATTTGAGGTCTCTCTCTTAATCTTACAATAGCATATAATAATTAGTTTGCTCAAGCATTTGCCCTTCCAACAGTTTCTCCAGCTGGCAGGACTGTCTTATCTATCTTTTAAGGAAATGGGAGAGTAAGTGCAGAATCAATTCCAAACCTAATAAGATCAGTGAAGAAAAAGAGCACAATCATCAGAAAGAAAGCCTTTAATGATGTTTTCCTTCCAAAAGTCATTATTATTGCCTCTTGAACTGTCTTCTTCCTTCTAAATCAGTTTTCTTTCTGGTTTCATTTGTGGGAAGATTGGCTGTACCTCCTAAATGCTAGTAAACAAGTGTTCTATGCTGTAGCTATAATCTAAGAGAAATACATTAGAATAAAATATATATAGAACCAGTTACCTGGTAAATATAGTGAGACCATCAATTAACTATGTACTATACACTGCTGAATATTCTGAGCCACAGAATTAGTAGCCAGGCCAGGCCTTCCTAGAATCAGGTAGGAAGGTCTCCTGTTTGCCTCAACGCACTATCAGAGGTTTTAAAAATGATTTACAAAATCTCACAGATAACAGTATCACAGTTGGGAGTGACAGTCTGGTCTGAATACAAAGGCAGAAAATTTGTTAGAAACCATTAAGATCTTTGTCCATCTCTCAAGAAAGGACTTTCATGGAATGTTTTGCATTATTTTTATTGATCATTTTATTTTTATAAACATATCAATTCTTACCATACTCGAGGTGGGGAGCCATACCCTAGAAATGCTCAGGAAAAACTCCTGGCTATGTGCTCAGAAACAACCCCTGGTAGTGCTCAGAAAATTAGTTGTAGTACTGGGAAGTCAAACGGGGAGGCTGAGAAATTCATACTGCTTATTATATTGAATACTGCTATGGAAAATAAGAAAAAGCGAAAGTCAGAGTGTTTGCAGAGAGGCGGTTAAAGTGTGGGACAGGCTTTAAATGTAAAAGTAAATGAAAGTGCCAACAAAACATATCAATGCTGATGCAAAGAGCAAATGTGCCACCAAGGAAAATCTCTGCCCTGGGTGACCCAGGATTATTCAGGTTCATGCCTTATATTCTTACTTCTATGATAAATTGTTCCATTTGATATTGCTTAAAAGAGCAGACCTTCTTGGAGAAATATTATGCATTGTCAGTTCCTTACTAGGTAAGAAGTAAACTGTATAAACCATCATTTTTTCTTATTTTTAGGAGAAGAGAGAAAAGTGTGGACTACACCCAGAATTGCCCAGGGATCACTCCTGCACTATTGCTAGAGCTCAGGAATCATACTTGGTGGTAGAGAGGGAACACAAGATAGCAGTATATAAGACAAGCATCCTGTCTCCCTATCTGTTATATAATTCTCCAGCCCAAGTCATAATTTTTGTGTATAAAAATAATAAAGTGCCCATTAAACAAATTTTCCTGTTTGAGATTTTTGTTTTGTTTTGCTTCACTTTGTAGCTGCTCTTCTGATTTAAATGCTTATATTATACGTTGGGTACTCTAAATACAATCTAATTTTTTAAAGCCATCATATGCCATCTTTGTCAATATTCAACTTTAGGAAACTTTTATAAAAAACAAAGAAAGTCTCTAAGAAAGGAAGAACAAAAGTATTTTACTTTTTAGTTTATTCTTTTATTTAATGTTTTGGCTTATTCTCCATGTGATTATATGATCTCTGTGGCAAAATAGGAATGTTCACTTTTGTGTAACTATTACCTTTTCTATAAAAATATGTAACTGGGGCCTGGGAGACAAGGAATTGGAACACATGCTTTGCATTTGAGAACCCCAGGATCAGTTCCCCATTACCCCAAGATTCCCCAAGCATCAACAAACGTTGTAGAATGTGGCCTAAAAACAAAATAAAACCGATTGGAGCCGGGAGTCTAGCAGGAGGAGGTTTGGCAGGCCCCCGCCATGCCGGAGGTCTGCTTGACCAGGCCTAGTGGGGGTGCGGGACTTGGATAACCCCAGCACCCCTCTACCGCCTTGCTCCAGATCTCCAGGGCTTTCCCGGGCCACATGCCTGGGCAAGCCGGTGAGTTGGGTCCCTTGGTGGAGCTTGAAGGTACCCTAGGCCTTCCCCCATTATCCAATCAGCTCCTTAGGGAGGGTCTGGGTGGGGCTCTGAACTTCTGGCCTCCCAGCTTCTTGAAGTCACTGGTAATCTCTGTCCAGTCTATATTTTCAGAATCTTGCTGGGGCTATTGCCCCCGCGCGCACAAGAAACATTAATAGTACTCACACAAGAAATATTAATAGTACTCACACAAGAAACATTAATAGTACTCACTATCATTGAATTATGTTTTTATGTATGCAGAATGTACATTTTGTACTCTGCCCTTTTGCATACCCCTTCATAAGTTCATATTTCTCTTTAACTTCTTTAATTCCTATCATCATTACTCCTCATTTACCCTTTCTAACTTAAGTACTGTAGAGTCCTAAGTCTCAGACCAAAGTGGTACCCTGGAATTAACACCCACCCAACTATTTTAAAAGGCATAAAAAAGACACTTATATGTTTTCAACATTTTATGGGTGTTTTCTTTGACGTCTATAAACTTTTGCTGAATATTTTCTTATACAGTGACGATCCCCCCCCCCCATGTTTTTTATCTTCTCTTTGTGAACTGCTCAATATGGAATTTGGTGTGAAAGAATCCCTCAGTTTAATACTTATGTTTGAACCAAGTCATGGGTCTTGTTGAAAATATTCTTACGCCCCCATATATCTGATGGCACCACGTGGCTTTATTTCTTGTTTGCTTAGGCACACTAAAATAGGAAAATACTATACATACCAATAGGTTCTTATCTAATAGAGATGGGAACACACAAATCTTGTAGTGCAATGAGACCTTACACCCTGAACATTGACATAAAGACCAGGCACAGGCCTCAGAAGAATGGGCATTCTCCATTCACCCCTTGATCTACAGAAGACATTTACAAAACATCCAAGGTTGTATATAACATCACCTGGTGGCATTCCTGTACCAGGGAAGACCCTACAGCTGCCCTGACATCTATCTACTCAAAAGAAACACCCCTTAACACTGAGAAGACAACAAGAACAATGACCTGCTTACTGGACAGGGCTTGCTGTAAGGGCTTGCCCCTTAATTGTGAGGTTTGTCTATAACATCACCTGGAAGCAATCCTCTACCACGGAAGACCCTACCACTGCTCATACATCATCCTGCTCAAGAAAGACTTCCCTTAACACTGAGAAGACTTAACAACAACAACCTGCTTACAGGAAAGGGCTTCCTGCATTGCCCTTTCATGGTGAGGTGAAACGAGAAGACACTCCACATCATGACTTCAATGTAGGACATGCAGATTCCAGAATCTTTAATACAGAAACATGATACCAACAACAGAGACTGTGTGAAAAGTGTCTTGGCACTATGGACAATGTCTTGGATCGGACGATAACTTGCCTGGAGCCTAGAGCTGGTCTTATGCCAGGAAACTTCAGGGGTAGGATCTCTTTGTATTTAGGCCAAGGTTATTCCTTTCCATGCCTCTCATATTTTGGTGGGCCTATGCAAACAACAATTGCCACTCTAACAACGTTTTTACTGTGCTCCTTTGACTCTAATCCTTAAAACGCACCCACTTAAAATTTGAGGTTAACTTAAGCTAATATTCATGTACATGGAAATGTAAAAAATACTATGCCTCTAATGTTAAAGGAGTTACGTATGTTTGATGACTTTAGATTGCCTTGTGTGCTGTTAAGAAATATTATAATGTGCTACAATCTGGGGACTCGAGGGACAAAATAATCGCACATGGATTCTGTTTTATTTTATCTTAACGTTCTTTGGCTGAAAGTTCAAAGTTAAGATATCAGCAAGGGGACTTCTTCTGAGAATTATGTTATGGGTGATTGTCCTTCCACTGTAACTTTACCTTGTCCTCTTTCTTTGCGTCTTTTGTTCTCATAATTCAAAATAAAAAAAATTAAAAAAAATAAATAAATAAAAACAAAAACTGTTTTAAAGTAAGTACAGATAGTGCAAAATAATCCATATACATAGCAACTTGCTATTAACATTGCATCTACATAAGAAACCTGATGTCCACATAAGAACATACAAGAAGCCTAACAGACTTGTAACAATGTTCAAAGGTTCTAACAAGCCTGTTGTCATAACCCAAGCAAGGCCACATGTGCTACCAGAGTGAAAATGTTTCTTCTGAGCTGTTTGTTGTTGTTTCACATTCACTTTAAAACTCTAAGGAAAACAGAGGGAGAAATTAAAGGTTCATTATAAATTTTACAAGCATGGGCAGTGAAGAAAAACTCTACTGTTATGAGGTGTTAAATAAATTGAATTTGAATTTACTAAACTTTCTTCCCCATTGTCAGGATGGCCTTTACACTTCTCACAATGTGGAGACAATTAGGTGTTAGGCTGGCTTGGTAAGATAAATGTTCAGCTTCCAGACAAGAGTGTTGATTTAGCATGTGTTGGGTGGGCCAAGGAGTTCTTAGTCTAATCAGTTCTGGCTTTAATGCTTGCCAGAATGTATGTGAATGAGAATGAAGAAGGAGATTGATGAAAAATGGAGGTAAATTTTAATTTGAAATGCAAATATTTTTTATTTTCTTCCTCATTATTGACATTTTCTTTTTTTTTTTTTTTTTTTTTTTTTGGTTTTTGGGCCACACCCGGTAACGCTCAGGGGTTACTCCTGGCTATGCGCTCAGAAGTTGCTCCTGGCTTGGGGGACCATATGGGACACCGGGGGATCGAACCGCGGTCCGTCCAAGGCTAGCGCAGGCAAGGCAGGCACCTTACCTTTAGCGCCACCGCCCGGCCCCTATTGACATTTTCTTACAGGGATACTCATAAAAGGAGCCCATAAAAGAAGCAGAATATAACTGTTATAAAAATTTTCAAATATTACTAAAAGGATGGTCTTTTGAGTATTTTAAGTATAGGCCTAAATTGCTATATAATTTTAGTGCAAATTCCTTTATCCAAGGGAATCCTCTCTTTTTTAGTTTATAGACTCCTTATCACCATATACATGTATGCATTATGGAGAAGTTTACAGTAATAATCAAAACAGCAGTCACCTTTCATGCATAGAATCTTTCCAATTTTATCCAAGACTGTTTCTTAAAGACAAAACACCATTCTCATTTTCATCGTATATATCCAAAATCTTTGGATATTACTGCAAATAGTTTCTCTCCTACTGAAAAAAAAAACTAAAAGTATAGTAGATAGTTAATAATAACTATTAACCCTATTAACTACTATACTTTTAGTTTTTAGTTATACTTTTAGTTATTAGCTAAATAATATTATAAGTAGATGATTGATAGAACTAGAGATTAGAAATTGATAGATTTATTGATAGATAGGTAGATAGATAGATAGATAGATAGATAGATAGATAGATAGATAGATAGATAGATAGATAGATAGATAGATAGATTTCCAAAACCCTAATTTATGTTATGATGAATGGAATTAGGTTTGTTTAAATTTTTTATTTTTGATCACCAATACTTTACTAGTCAAAATTATGAAAAAGTGGTCATCAGCTTTGAGTACTAAGTAACTTAAATGAAATAATGAGATACTGTCCTATGCTAGTCAGAGTAGCTTATATCAAAAATATTAGAAACAACCAGTTGATAGGGATCTGATGAAAAAGAAACCTTCTGTTATTGGTAGGAATGCTGTCTACTTCAGTCTCTATAGAAAACAAAATAAAGATTTCTCAAAAAAATAAGGATAGAGTTTCCATCTGACCCAAAAATTCTAGTTCTTAGCATCTTCCCACAAAACACAAAGGTACTAGCTCAATTTATAACAACACCCAGTATATGGAAACAACCCAAATGCCCAACAACATGTGGGTATACAAAGAAGTTGTTTTATATATACACAATAAAATAATAGATCTATGAAGAATGGTAAAATCTTGCAATTCACTGAAATATGAATTGAACTGGAAGATATTAAGTTAATTGAAATATATAACAGGAGGAAAAAGACTAATATAAAATTTTATCACTTTCTCGAGCATATAAAAAAAACAAAAAAGGGAAAATAGAATAAATCATTTTAAAAGTACAAAATATAATGATAGTCAATATTTCTGAGGTACTCTGGCCCAGGCTAATAACTTTGTGGCATGCTCAGAATACGTAGGGGGAAGATTTCCCTTTCTGCATGAACTACAGTGGTCCAGCACCCCACCCTACATCTGCATTTAATGGAAATAACCCAAATCTGCAATTAATCTTATCAAACTGCCAAGTTACCAAATTTGTTTCAGATCTATAAAGCCTGGCCACAGCTTCAAGTGGTCATGTGACATCTTAAAATATTATAATAACATCAGCCCTATCATATCACAGGAAATCTTATGAATAGCTACATAGTAATCTATCAATCTCAGTGAGATCCTGTCATCTGAAGAGGAACAGTTCCATCAAGAGGTGAGAGTAGAAAGTTCATTCAGATGTTGGGAGGCTGATTAACAGCTATAGATTTAGATATTATCAGTCACAGGGGAGAGACCACTATCCCCACTTCAATGCAGAATGCTAAATAACAGTTGCAACTTCAAAAACAGTGAGGCCATAGACTTCCATTTTCATCTTACTGCTGTGCACTAGTTCTATACCCAGTAGAACCATCAAATCTTTAGACATAGATATGACGAGGTTAGACTCTGGACATCAACCCTCAGATACTTTCTAGGTCAGCTTTTACCTGGCAGATAGCCATGAAGAGCCAACTGCAAGCCCCTGGTGAATACTGAGTCTCATTGGAGGTGCAGACCATGTGGGCACTCTTTTATGTCAGTAGCCAGTCAGACTCAAACTGATAAAACGGTGCCAATGTTATGGTCTAGCAACAGATATGGACACTGAAACGTTGTAGTAGATACTCTATCTACAGATATCCAGTTGTACAGTAAATTTGAGAGAGTAAAGTCCCAGCATGATATGAGAACTGTATGATGTCATTCAGGCTTAACAAAGTTGTAGAAAGAAGTAAATTCATATACATTGTCATCAGGAAAAAATGAATAAGAAATGAATAAACTACCTAACTTCACATTTCAAGAAACTAGAAAAAGAATGACAAAGTATCCCAGAGTAACCCCAAGGAAGAAATTGGTAAAAAAAAAAAAAAAAAAAAAAAAAAAGTAAGTGGAAATCAAAAATAAAATACAATAGAATAAAACCCAGTAACTTGTTTCTTGAATGAATTAAGATTCACAAGCTTTTATATGGAATCATAAGAAAGGAGAAAAACAACCTGATATGTTATCAGTGAAAGGTAATAAATTTAAGTTTGCTTATACATGAATAAAAATGGAAAGTATTATGCTGAGCAAAATTAGTCAGAGGGATGAGAAACTGTAAGTGTTGCCTGTGTGTGTTTTTTCACTGTCCTGTCTCCTGAACCTCTTGGGAGTGGGCTGAAAAAGGCCCAAAAAAATAGCTCTCCCAGAGGCTCATCCAAGGGTCAGAAAGCTAAGGAACTGTGTCTGACCATGAAAACCGGCTATCCGAAGTATTCTGCAGGGAAGAAAGTCCCCTGTTTGCATCAAGGAGATGCAAATCAAAACAACGATGAAATACTATCCTCACAACACAGAGATTGGCACACATCACAAAGAATGAGTACAATCAGTGCTGGCAGGGATGTGGAGAGAAAGAAACTCTTATCCACTGCTGGTGGGAATGCTATCTAGTCCAACCTCTATGGAAAGCGATATGGAGAGTCCTCCAAAAACTGGAAATTGAGCTACCATTCGACCCAGCTATTCCACTCCTAGGGATATACCCTTGGAACACAAGAATACAATTAAAAAAACCCTTCCTCACACCTATAATTATTGCAGCACTATTCACAATAGCCAGGCTCTGGAAACAACCAAGATTCCCTTCAACAGACTAATGGCTAAAGAAACTGTGGTACATATACACAATGAAATATTATGCAGCCGTCAGGAGAGATGAAGTCATGAAATTTTCCTATACATGGATGTATATGGAGTCTATCATGCTGAGTGAAATAAGTCAAAGGGAGAGAGAGAGAAGCAAAAAAAGTCTCACTCATCTATGAGTTTTAAGAAAAATAGAAGTCATTTTTGCAACAATCCTTAGAGACAATGAGAGGAGGGCTGGAATTTCCAGCTCATTTCATGAAGCTCACCACAAAGAGTGGTGAGTGCAGTTATAGAATTAACTACATTGAGAACTACAATAATCATGTGAATGAATGAGGGAACTGAAAAGCCTATCTAGAGTGGGGGTGGGGTGGGATGGAGGGAAATTTGGGACATTGGTGGTGGGAATGTTGCACTGGTGTAAAGGGTTTTCTTTACATGACTGAAACCTAATCACAATTATATTTGTAATCAAGATTTTTAAATAAAGAAAAAAAGAAAAAAATTAGTCAGAGGGAAGAGAGGAAAAGACATAATGATTACACTAATTTTGGAATATATATATAAAAATTATAGTATGGTAATAATATCCAGAGACAACAGAGATGAAACTCAGATAGACCACTCCATGATACAAAGTTTTCCAGAAATAGCAGGGGAATGCAATTAGAGAAGCAGGGGGACCACTATGACAATGATGGTTGGAAATGATCACTCTATACAAGAACTGGGGGCTGAAAGGAGATAGTGATATGCATGATACTCCTTCAGAAGACTATTACAAACCACAGTTTATCTTTAAAACTAAAAGAGAGAGTGAGGGAAGTAAGTACATTTAAAAAAAGTTCAACATTTCAAACTGAGGAAATATTCACTTGTAGAGTTCATATTTCATATGTAAAAGCCTTGGGATCAAGTCCTGCCTATGAAAGCAACAAAGAGAATGATTTCAAGTTTTCAGTATATTGATCTCTACAGAGATGCCAAACTGACCAAAACTCTATGTATGCTAGTATTTGGGCTGACACTATCGGGACTTGGTCCAAATGAGTGTAGAAGCCCTTGAAGTAAAGCCATGCCCTACAAATGTTGCAGTATTTGCTACAAAGCTTAAAATTCTTGCACATCTTGGTTCACTCCAAATTTCTCAATACTATCTTCCCAGTAGGAAAACACTAGTTTAAAAGTCAGGTGGGTTCAAAGTCACCAAATGTTCAGAAACAAAAAAAATCGAAAAATCAACTAGCAACAAGTAACTTAGTAAACCTTCTGACAACGGTTTAATGACGTTAATGTGATATACAATATTCTTTTTATTTTAGCTTTTTGGGGACCACACCCGGTGATGCTCAGGGGTTACTCCTGGCTATGCACTCAGATATCACTCCTGGTTTGGGGAACCATATGAGACTTCGGTGATTGAACTGTCTGTCCGGGGTCAGCCACTTGCAAGGCAAACACCCAACTGCCATGCTATTGCTCCGGCCCCTGGTATACAATAATTTTGGAAAATTCTCATTTTTTCTACTTTTTAAAAAAATAATTCCATCACAACTTACCTGTAAACAAGCAATATAAAATATGTTATTTTGTGCTTGGTAAAGGGGCAGACTTGGAAATGTGTGCACATTTGGTGAAAAAGGTAGAGGGAATTTTACATTGGTGATGGAATTAGAATTAGGACATATAGGGCCAGAAACAAATGTATTATCATCAACCATGTAAAGTGAGTTCTATAAATAATTTATAATTTTAAAATATAAATAAAATAAATTTTTCCATATCTAAACCTTTTGAGAATTAATTTCATTTTAAAAACCCATTACAGAATTTCTACTATAAATTTTTCTCTGTTCTGAAGTTTTTTGGGAGTGAGAATGGTAACTCCTGCAGTGCTCAGGAGCCACTCCTGGCTCTGATTTTAGAAATTATTTTTGTATTTGCTTGAAAGACCATATGTGTCCCAGGAGATTCAAAATAGGGCTGCTGCCAATGTAAGGCAGGTGCCTTATCTCCCACACAATCTTTAGGGCCCAGAAAGTCATTTCTAGAATAAATAAGATGCCTTTTCTTCCATATACCGCTTAACAGGAATCCGAGGCAAATGATAATCAGTACAGTGAGAAGCATTTTAATATTTCAGGTTCTATAGCAGCTCATTAACTGCAACATACGTTCATCTCAACAGACCTCATTCAGGGAAATGGCAAGATAAAAAAATGAAGCTCTCCAGGCATATAGCTTTCTGTGAAACAGTTTTGATTGCTGGCAGAGAATGCTGATTGAATTCATTTTGTTTTTGCTTTTTTGTTTTTGTTTTTGTTTTTACTTAATTCATTTTACTCAAATTCTGTGACTTCTGTATCATTAAGAGTGCATTGTTTTCAATAGATAAATGTTACCTGTTTGGGGATCTAGAACAAGGTTATAGATTTAAACAATATTTAAAATATTCTGGATCTTTGTACTTTAATGCCTCTGAATGGGTACAAGGAAAAAGCATGACAAAATTAATATAGATTTATAGGACTCTAACCCAAAACATAAAATAAATATCTTTGAGTCAGTCCTTTTGAAAAATTTTGAATAAATCAATGAGGGGAGAAATGATGGATCTCACATGCAATACTCTAAATAATTTAGATAAAAGTTTACCTTTGTGGAAGCTTAAGTCCCCAACCCATACACAAGTTTAGGCTGGACAAAGTAATTTTCTTGCAATGAACAATGAGGAAATGGCAGCAGATAACGTGGTAGCTGGGGCAGAAGCATGAAAAACACCTTCAACCAGGAGAACAAGGTCAACATTATCAGTGATAAATCCAGTGGATAAGATGTGATAAAAGAATAAAATGGGCAGGGTGGGTAAGAGGGTTAACTGGGCATACTGGTGGCAGGAAAAGTTTCACTGGTGAGTTTCATCACTTTCTAGGGCGGAAACTCAATCATGAACAATTTTGTAAATCACGATACTTAAATAAAGTAATTTTTTTAAAAATGGTTCTTGAGGGCTGGAGCCATAGTGCAGCGGTAGGGCTTTTGCCTTTCCCACGGCTGATCCAGGACGGACCTTGATTCTATCCCGGGCATCCCATATGGTCCCCCAAGCCAGGAGCGATTTCTGACCGCATAGCCAGGAGTAACCCCTGAGTGTCTCGGGTGTGGCCCAAAGGAAAAAAAAAAAAAAGGTTTTTGATCTTTGTGCTCTTCCCTACAAAAACCCATAACTCTTTAATAAGCAGAAAAACAAGACAAATCACAACTGAAAGGCATTCTACATACTGCCTTTCCAATGCTCCTAAAAAACTGTTAAGATCATCAGAAATAAGTCATTTCAAAAAAACTGTCATAGCCAAGAAGAGCCAAATAGAACATGATGTCTGGATGTAAATGTGCCTTCTGAGCTGGCATACAAGAAAGATAACATTTAAAACTAATGGAATGTGAGTCATGGTTTACTATAATTTGTTTTATTTAAATAAAATAATTTTGCATAATTTGCTTTATCATTGGCTTGGTGTCATGACAAACATTCTGTCCTAAAACAGTGTTATAATTAGAGCACACCAGGTATGGAGTAATGGAACTCTACACAGCCATTGCAATTTTTCTTAAATCTGAAGGTATTATAAAATTTAATGTTTATTTTAAAGTATCAAAAGAAAACAGACTATGTCTTCTATTTCTTCAATCGTGCTCACAAATAAAATGGTACGATACAGTGTTGGCACTTAGATATGTAATATTCATGAAAAATCTAATACTCATTCCTTCAGGGGTCTCAAACTCTGTGGCCCGCGGATGTTTGCGGCCCTCCGTATAATATGTTGTGGCCCTGCCCCAGAGGAATCTTGTTTGTTTTGTTTTAGTTGTTTGGGTCACACACCCCAATGTTCAAGGCTTACTACTGACTTTGCACTCAAGGATCACCCCGACTTTGCCTCCTGCAGCCCCCAGGTAAATTGAGTTTGAGACCCCTGCTTTAATAAATACCTCTAATACATTACAGATTATTTCCTATCATAGAGCATATCATGAGCGCATAGCCAGGAGTAACCCCTGAGTGTCAAATGGGTGTGGCCCAAAAACAAACAAACAAAAAAAAAAGAAAGCCACAAAAACAAAATTTTCAATGCAAAGAGCCATATCAGTGAATTTGAGGACAAAACAAAGCCTGTAGCAAAAGCAAAGCAAAGCAAAACAATAGTACAGAATGTAAAATGGAATTTCAGAAGGAAAGAAATAACATGAAGGTGAAAAACAATTTGTGGAAGAAATAATATTCATAAAGTTTTTTGACTCTGGATGGAGGTTTTTTTTTAATACATAATTTTTATTTTGACCATATTGGTTTACATAACTTTCACAATAATATTTTAGGTACATATTAACATTGAATCAGGCGAATTCCCATCACCGAGTTTGTCCTCCCTTTCCCCTCCTACCGTTCCCATCCTACCTCCCATATCATTCACCCTCACCCCCCCTCCCCGGGCCGCCAGAACAAGTGTTCCCCTTTGTGTCCAGTTTACTACTTGTTGATCATATATCTGTTTGGTCCTGGTATCCTCCTTTATTTCCCCCTCTATTTGAGAAGTGGAACTAGATATTTCAAGTTATATGTTTTGTTTAAAGAAAAGAACAACAAAAAAGTGGGGTAAATAACAAATAAGCCAAAAATGGGTGTAGTCGAGATGGAGGCTTTTGTACAGATTCAAGAGGCTCAAAGAATATTAAACAAAATTGACACTAACAGAACAATACCAATTCTTTGAATTGATTGAATTTCTCTTACAGTGATGGCTTAATTTCCATTGTTATTGTACAGAGTATTTATTTAAAGTTCTCCTTAACCAGGCCCAAGAATTTTGGTGTACTTGAGGACATGAACTTCCTTCCGGCCTTTCTGTCAGTGAAAATTACTGAATTTTATCAGTTCTTAGAGTTTTGTGGGTATTGATAGTAACCTTTTAGGTTTCTTGTTACCTGAGTACTGATATGATTCATTGCTTTTTTTTTTGTTTTTTATGATTCATTGTTTTATGCTATTAGATTACTGGTTATGTCTCTATTTTC
>NC_064852.1:49180186-49287686 GCF_024139225.1 Suncus etruscus
TCAAACCACATAGAAAGGCCACAAAAAGAGGTCCTGTCTATTCAATAGCTGAGCCATAACACATGGAGGCTATAGCTAGCCATGTGACTGAGCCTCCTGATGTTCATGTTTCAGCCTTCCAGATTCTGTGTTCTGCCAATGACACAAGCACACTAACACTGAGTGGCTCATGGTCTGTCAACTTCCAGAATCATGACCCAAAATAGGTAATTGTGATAAGCCCTAAATCTTTAGAAGTTGTTTCACAGGAATAGATTAGTGAATCAGGATTTGTTACATCACATTAGAAAGTGACCAAGATGAGAGAACTGCAAAGTCTCTCTGTACTCACATCACTGACTTCATCTTTGACCTTTCGGACATGCAGCAACATGGGTGTGTCATGGATGGTAGTATAACCTCTGGGTTTGGCTTTGTTGTACTCCAACTTGTAAAGTATCTGAAGGAGATAAAAAGGCAAAATAATACTGTGTTCAGTGGATACATTTACAATGTGAAAATATAAATGCAAAGTATTTTTTGGTTTTGTTGTTTAAGTATAAAAAGACAATTCGATAACTTCAACAGGAACTTTTATGCATTCTACTGAAGATCTAATACCTCTTAACTAGTGTGTTCATCAAATTTGAGTGGTTTCTATGAAAGGAAGTCTTGAGCATTCAGGACATCCAATGTCCTTGTTTTGTTTCCACTAAATGATAGTAGCATTATTCTGACTTTGTGATCACCTAAAATGTCCCTCCACATTTGCAAATGCCCCAAGTGTGTGCTTAAATAAAAATTAAAAAAATTATAAACAGCTGCAATAAACATCCTTTAACTCAAAAAAAAAGGAAGAAAGAAAGAGAGAGAAAGAAAGGAAGAAAGAGAGAAAGAAAGAAAGAAATTAGAAAGAAAGAAAGAAAGAAAGGAAGGAAGGAAGGAAGGAAGGAAGGAAGGAAGGAAGGAAGGAAGGAAGGAAGGAAGGAAGGAAGGAAGGAAGGAAGGAAGGAAGGAAGGAAGGAAGGAAGGAAGGAAGGAAGGAAGAAAGAAAGAAAGAAAGAAAGAAAGAAAGAAAGAAAGAAAGAAAGAAAGAAAGAAAGAAAGAAAGAAAGAAAGAAAGAAGAAAAAGAAAAAGAAAAGAAAACCCATTCAGTCTCTTACTTACATCACTGATTTGTTTGTTGACTTTTGTAGTACGCAGGTGTTCTGGCGTATCCACAATTGAGGTGAATTTGCTCTTTGTTTTCTCATATTTTTTCCGGTATTTGATCTAAATTGTGGAAAAACAAGTTAATTCTAAGAAGCAGAACAAAGAGCTTTAAGAAATCCTGTAGCAAATTGTGAGATTGTTGTGTTAATCACAGATGTTGGGCAATGTAATGCCTTCTTTAATTCTAATTGGAAATTTGGTTAGCCTATGTTAAATACATAGGATATGTTCATGCATAACATATATAAATATGCTATATGAAATATGTTTGACAAATCTGTATTTGTTAGCAATTGGTAGTAGAATAAGCAAAGTATAATAATGATGAATAATATAATATTGCAAATTCTATTTCCATTATATTTTAAACTCATGAAGATTGGGGGCAAGTTTAAGAGAATAAGATAAGAGCATATATAGAATGAAACTCAGAGTCAGGATTAGATTTTGTTCTCTAACTTTGTTCTCTAACTACAAGACTTAAGAATCCACTAATTGTAAGTTATATTGAACATATATGCTCTTAAGATATGTTTTAATATCCAAAGTATAACAAATGTGACATAAACATGGGTATATATAGCTTTTTACCATAAAAATTACATTGCATTCTTTTTTTGTTTATTATGAAGTAACCATTTTTTTCATGCACATAAACTATTTCAAAACATACAGAGACATAAAACACAAGCCTTCATGCATAACTATTTGATGATCATATCAGGACACAGGAAAAGGTCAGAAAAACAAGAATTTCATAGGGAGACCTCATTCCCCTCATGTCACATGTTGATCTGCTGTCAAACTGAAGTGATAAAAACAAGTGTTAAAAAAAGATAAAAAAAAAAAACACAACACTTTTAATTTTTTGGTTTAGAGACCACAGATGTGGCTCAATGGTACAGTACATGGCTAGCATATGTGATACTCAGGGTTTGATTACTGACACCACAAAAAGAAATTGTGAGCAATGGACAATGAACTTTTATGAACATTGTGCCTGGAAGATGAGTACTTGTCACTATTTGCTGTCTTAATTTTCCCTCAGGTATGTGACTGAAAGGAGATGGTATGTGCATCTGTGAGCCCTCAGAAATGTTATCAGAAACATTTGGCTAATTAAATTGAGGATGGATATGAAATACCACCAAATTCAAGAAATGCCATGGAAATCATATTAATAACAGGCCCATGAACCATAGTGCCTAAAATTTATTTTTAAAAATATTTTATAAATCTAGGTTGTTAGATGGTAGAAGGAAGTGGATACTGGTGTAGAGATATTGAGTTCCTAAAGCCTAATAATGACTAACTTTGTAATCTGAAAAATAAAATGTATCTGTCAGGATGGAGGCTGAGAAAAAATCTGAGGTAGAGCTGGAAGATCCTGGGTTGGTGGTACTAGAAGTGGCAACACTGTCACCTTAAAACCTATAATAAACAACTTTGTAAATTATGATGTGTAACTAAAATATTTTTAAATAAAAAAATTTTAAGGGGGGAGGGAAAAGTTTTTTTAGAAAAAAGAGGTGCCATGAATATGAATATGCTAGAAACTGGTCTGACATTAATATTATAAATTTTTACATTACTGTTGTCATTTGACCTAAATTGTAATTAAAGAAAAGAAGTAAAACAACTGGAATCTTCATCTCTCCCAAAGTTGTGATGATCATTGAACATAAACAAATTACATGAAAATTAAATATTCTGACTTAAAATATGAAGTAATTTTATTGTAATTTAAGTAAGGAATGAGAAGACATAGTCTTCCTTATTAAATTTTATATTGGATGTTCTAGCTAGGCCCTTATACCCAATAGGGAAATTAAAGGCATCAGTATTAGGGAATGGAATATTCTGATCTTTTAAGTGCTGTTGAATCTACTTAACTTCCTTAGTCTCAAAAAAATCTACCTCTTGGGAAGCAAATATTGAAAAATATAAACAGATGTTACATCAACTTGGCAATAAAGTTTGTAAAAAAATCAACATTTTTTGGGTGTGCCAAATGTTCCAGGTAATATATGACTCACCAGCCTTGGCTTAATCCAGAATTCATTTATGAAGACTGAATATTGATGAAGTGTTATGTGATATCAACCAGGGTAAAGGACAAAGACAGAAATCAAGAAAGCTATTTTGATGAATGCTTCTAAGGTTTCTAAACCTCTTCTTCATAGCGCATTAGACATTACCTGGCTCCACATGTATGTATTGTAGAGAGCAGTCAACATATCTGGACGAAGAATTTCATTACATCCTTTTTTCAGAAGAATCTTGGCATTAGATTTATATTTTCTCTGTTCATGCAAAGAGCAGTGAAGCACAAAAGAGACTTATGAAGACAAAAAAGAACATGTCCCTATATCCCAATCACCTCTAAGTGAAGAGATGTAGGCACACATACTTTATGTGCTCAGGCATGCTTGGGCATGAAGACATCAAGTACATTATAATGACAGTAGAATTACTGCAATATGTTCAATTGACCATTCATGGTCCTTGTGAATACAATAAGAAGTCTTATTTATCTTTCATCAAAATGCATTGCACTGGGCTGGAGAGATAGTACAATGGGTAGGGTGCTTGCCTTGCACACAGTCAACCTAAGTTTGATCTCCAGCATCCCATATAGTTCCCCAATTACTTCCAGGAGTAATTCCTGAGTTTAGAGACAGGATTAACCCATGAACATAGTCAGGTGTGGTCCCCAAACAATATATCAATAAATAATGTGTTGTAGGAAAAAAATACATCAGTGGTGCAAAAAACTACGGCAATGAATTGTGTCTTCTTTTTTTCCAATAATTTGTTACTTTGGTTTGACTTTTGCAACTCCATTTTCAAAATACAAGTACAATATTTAATTGTAGAAGAATAGAGGGGGAAGATCCTGCTTTTTTCTTTTGACTTCACCACAGCACACCTGAGGACACAGAGCATGGACTGGCACACTCAAAGAACTCCTGGGTTCTTTGGGTGGCTAGACAGATATTTTAAAACAAAACATCCCAATATCATAGGCATAACCTATGACATCTTGCAGCAGACGGTACGACATCTTGTGAGAAACTGGAGCAATCCTGTCTTGGTTGTCCATCCAGCCCCATCACAGTACCTCACTGAGCTGGTCGCCTGCCGTCTTAGCCAGCAGATGTCTAGGCTCATCAACTACCAGGTGGTATTTATCTTTCCGCTGCTCATAATCAGATCTGTATTTTTTCTGCCCAAACATCATATCACATTATAGCAATTGCACAACTTGGAGGTTAGAGAGAAATACCACTCTCCCCCACCCCCACTCCCCATAAATAGAAACGCCAGAAAGTCAAAAAAGACATTCCTAATGCTGGTCTCCCAAAGCCTTCAGGATGAAAATCTCAGATTGCTTGCAGAAGGCTGAGAGTTGGGTTAAATCTGATTGATGATTTCAAAATCCGGGTACTTCATGCTCAACCACTTTTTATTTCACATATCATGCTACTAATGCTGTGAGATTTTATGACACCTTACGTTGTACTTTAAAATAATGGAACTGAGAGATAGTATAGTAGGTAGGGCAAGAACTTGGCTTGCAAAAGGTCAATCCTGGTTTGATCACGGGCATCCTGTATGGTCCTGAGCCCTACCGGGAGTATTTCCTGAGTGCAAAGCCAGAAGTAACCCTTGAGCACTTTCTGGAGTGGCCCTAAAATCAAAAAAGTAAAAGAACTATAAATTTATTATTAAGGTCTGTGAAAATCAGAAAGCACTTATCAGAAGTGATAAGTATTTAAGAAAAAAATTCTAATAGTTTTATAGTGCAATGACTTGAATATAAAAGAGACCTGGAAATTCTTAACTGAAGAGAAAATTTGAAACAAAATTTATCAGCTACATTCCCAGGATGCAATTGATGGTATCTTCAGAGTTCATCCAACCTGGAAATTTACTGAAAATGAACTAAATTAAATGTTAAAAAAAGGCAAGAACAAAAGGTCCAAATGGAAGTAAATATAACATTGACTATATTTTCATTTTCAAGTATGTTTTTACTAATTTTCTAACACTTTTTTAGTTGCAATATATCTTAGGAAAATTCAAAGGCAGGCAATTAAATATGATTCAAAATAACTCATGACTTGATTGTTTCAGCTTTTTAAGCATGTTTATTATTATTATTATTATTTATTAAAGCCATGTTTAAATTATTGCTAATACAGTTTCAGGAAAGACTGGAAAAGATACTTGCAAAATGATCCTTCTCTGTACCAATTTATCAATAATGGTAATAAGACAATCTGAATGATTGACTCACAACTAAGGAAGAGTGGATCTTTTAATCCTTTGGTAGAGGATACTAAAGTAGCCGTGAACTTCAGAGTCTCCCAACTGTATACACTATCACAAAAAGGGGAGATCATGGTTGTCAACCAAATTCTTCATTGATCACACAAAGGTCCATGCTGCTCTATGCCAATGACTTGATTCATGTTTCTTCAAAGCTTATCAGGTGATGACGTTATAAAGCCATCTCAATCTTTATTCTGAATCAACATTTAGAATGACTTTCCTGTCATTTTATGTTCTGAGTGTACATCAAATAACCCTAGAGATTTCTGAAGAGAACTGAATAGAACAAATTCTCTCAGATCATACATACCTCATTCATCAATTGAGTTGCATACTTGAAATGTTTGTTGATTGGACAGTCAGGAACATACTTGAAATCTGACTTTGTCCTTTCAAATACTTCTTTATACTTATACTAGAGAGAAGAGAACATGGTTACTTGATATTAGACTATGATTATTTTAAGAATAATACTGCTATTTACCTTATTATATAATTGTGATTATTCATTTATAGAGCTTACAAGTATTTACTGAGCCCATATTTGTCTCCCAGGCAACAATAAGATAACCCATCTATATGCCTTAAAAAAACTGATTCAGGGACCGGAGAGATAGCACAGCGGCGTTTGCCTTGCAAGCAGCCGATCCAGGACCAAAGGTGGTTGGTTCGAATCCCGGTGTCCCATATGGGCCCCCGTGCCTGCTAGGAGCTATTTCTGAGCAGACAGCCAGGAGTAACCCCTGAGCACCGCCGGGTGTGGCCCAAAAACCAAAAAAAAAAAAAAAAAAAAAAAAAAAAAAACTGATTCAGATGTTGTGGTGTTTCACCTTCTTTTTTTCCCCTTCGTCCCTCAAACCAAGGATGAAAGCCTCTAGAATGACTCTGCTCATAGTTGGCATAGTCGATTTTTACCTCATTATATTACTTTTCTCTTCCTCAAACAAAACCACATAACTTTAACTTTCTAGTCCAGCCTCCCAATTAGAGGGGGCAGTAATGGAGGCATAAGACCAAACACTTATAAGACCATTAAGTAATAGACTAGACACAGAGGGACCACACATTCTAGCAGCCCCTTGGGGGGAGAGTGGAGGATATGGGAGGCAGGATGGGAGCAGATGTGGGAGGACAATTTGGTGGTGGGAATTCCCCTGATTCAATGTAAATATGTACCTGGAATATTACTGTGAACGATATGTAAGCCACTACGATTAAAATAAAAATTATATTAAAAAAACTAGTTCAGATACATATACTAGAAAATGTTTGCATTAAAAGACCTATTTTTTATAGCCAGGAGATAGGGAAAAAATACCTGTTATATTAATTGTTTCACTGTAAAGTTATTTTAACCTTCACTAGAATATTTAATTCATTTCATTAATTTGAATTTAGTTTTGAGGTGCTTAGTTATATAATCAGTATAGATTAAAACAGAGGTACTGAAAAAAAGGGGGGGAACCAAACAGAGGTACTATAATTTATCTGGCTTACCACCTATTTTCCCTGAAATAAGAATGTAATCCTTTGATATTAAACTGTATTAAGGGATTTTAACAATTAAAATTACTATGAGATAGAATGAGCAGAGATTTATATCCAACCTAAAATATTTTCTACTTGTCACATATCAGAAGAGTTTGTTGTTTTCTATTTTAGAGCAAATTCAACAACTTCAATTTGCAAATTGGAAAATGTAGCCAAAATGATGAAGTTTTTCTGTCAAGTCACAATCAAATTTTCAGGTTAAATAGTTTCACTAGATAGTTGTACAATATAACTTTAATAGGGAAAATTTCATATTTATCTGGAGGAAATTCTAGAAGAGTCATGAAGAGTTGTATTGAGAGAAACTCTCATCAAATTCAAATAATTAAATCTAGGTCAATGAAGTCAATAGTAAAAAATTTTCCCAAGGATATTGAACAATTCTGTATTATCCCAAGTACAGGTTTAACATGAAACTAGGAGTGGAAATATAAAAAGGGAGTAAGGGAACTTGTCAGTACAGATTTTCTGAATGGGTACTGGAGTCTGCTGAACAGATGTAGTCAATATCTTTGAGTAGATATACCTTGCTGTAGAGTTTCTTGTTCTGTTCAGCCAGAGTGAAGTCAGGGGTATCATAAGCATAACAACCAATACCTTTAAGCCAGGTCAAATCTTCTTTATATTTTACCTAGAAGAAAAAAAGGGTCCATTATTTGCAGGAGGGGAAAAGAGAGAGGAGATTTGGCCACACCAGTGGTATTCAGTGGTTACTCCTGGCTCTGCACTAAAGAATTCTCCTGGCTACATTCAGGGGATGTTATGGAATGCAGAATATTGAACCTGAATCAACCAAATGCAAGGAAAATGCCCTAGCTACTTTGCTACCTCTTTGATCCTGAAGAAAACATTTAAGGACATATTTTCTTTTTTATGTGTTTTTAAAAATATAATTAATTTATTTAGGCACATGATTATAAAAATATTTATAGTTGGGTTTCAGTCATAGAATGTACACCACCAGTGCAACTTTCTACCACCATTGTTCCCTATTCCCCTCCTTACCCCCATCCCCTGTTTTTCTCTGGGGCAGGCATTTTGCTTCTCTCTCTCACTCTCTTTTTTTTTCCTGTAGTTTTCTGACACTGTTCTATTTTTAATGAGGGAACGTCATGCATGTCATTTTCAGCACCCACTTCTTGTCCAGAGTGATCAGTTCCAACTATCATTGTCATCCTCTAGTCTACTCTCTGCTCTTTGTGGCAAGCTTCCTACCATTTCCTACCATGGACTGGTCCTCCTGATCTTTATCTCGATTGTTTCTGGATATTATTACCACACTGTAAGAACATATTTTCAAACAGCAATAAGTTGGGATTGATACAAGTAAAATATGGCTCTAGTGGCTGAGGTATGTGAGATAATAATAAAAATTTTAAACCAATGGTTTTATTATTTATTTAGTTAGTTGGTATTTGAACATTATTTGACATTTCTTATTTATTTAGTTAGTTGGTATTTGAACATTATTTGACATTTCTAAGGGGTTACCTGTGCTTGCTGGTCTTTGCTTAGGATGCTCAGGGAATCTGATGGAACCTAGATTAACTGATTACAAAGCATGCACTCAGCTATCCAGCTATTTCTTAGGTTCTAAAACAAACATTTGCAGGTTTCCAGAAATGTACTTTGATTACTCAGTTTACAGTTATAATTGTATAGAATATGGAATTTTCATTTTGAATACTACTAAAGTAATTCAAATGTAAGAGGCATGCTTTCCTAGATCATTAGTATAGCATTAGCTGGGCAGGTGTATCTGCATATAGATAACTAAAATGTTTTTCTAAGTGAATATTACAATATGTCTTAAAGCTATTGTGAAGTTATCTTTTGACTTGGTCATAAGTAGGCTCTTTTCTGGTTGATGCATATCACTTCCAGATGTGTAAAATAATATACATTTACCAAAAAGGTTAGGTTTGGAAGTTTGAACATACTTTCTCCCAAGTTACAATTCACCCAGTTAGTAACACATTTTGTGATTCATAATAAAATCTCAAGTTTATCCAAGTGATCACTCTGTTATTTTTTTTGTTTGTTCTTTTTTTATTTTTGTTTGTTTGTTTTGGTTCAAACCTGATACTGCTTAAGGGTTACTCTGGGTCTTCTTGGGAACCAAATGGGATGCTGGGGATTGAACGTAGATTGGCCACATGCGAGGCAAGCATTCTACCCACTATACTCTGGGTAGTATGCTGTAGTGTGCTCTGGCCCTTCACTAAGTTTCTATGCTTCAATCAGATGTGACTATATGTCCAAATAGAAGATTTCAGACTCACATCACTGACTGCATCTGTAACTGCCCGATGATGGAAGTGCTCAGGCCGATCAGGAATGGACCTCCATATTCCCAACTGACTCATATAGTTCTCCTTGTATTTCACCTAGGGGTAAAAAATATGAAAGCATTAGTTAAAGTTAATGTAGAAAAGATTTTCTACATGTCTCAAGATAATTTTTTAGAAAAGAAGCTGTTCTTAAACACGAAAATGGGTAGCTGAGCCCCAAAGGGGAAAAGAAAAGGACATACTTTACTGATGTCATCTGTGACTTTGCGATGGTAAACAATGTCCAGAGCATCCTTCACAGTGTGGTATTTCCCCTTGGTCTTTTGGAACGTTTCTTTGTAGCGTAGCTGAAAAAAAGAAAAGTTCATGGATTATAAATGGCTCTTAAATAATTTTAAGCATTTTTTTTTCGTTTTCTCTCTTCTCTTTATGAGTGATTAAATGTCCTAAGGAGAGATTAAAAATCTCATTTGACACCCTGGAAGGGAACTTCAGGAGGAGAAAACTAATAAAATCTGAATACAGAATGAAGCATAGTTAATAGTAATGAATCAGTATTGATTCATTAACTGTGACAGATCTACCATATTACAGTGTAAAGATGATAACAGTAGGGGAAGCTAGGGAAAGGGTATATCATAACATAACTTTACTATCTTTGACATTTTTCTGTATATCTAAAATCAATTAAAACAAAAAGTTTAGGGGTTGGAACGATAGCAAAACAAGTAGGGCATTTGCCTTGCATGTGGGCCAGGAGTGATTTCTGAGTGCAGAGCCAGGAGTAACCCCTGAATGCCACTGAATGTGGCATTAAAAACATAAAAACAATAAAAAATGCCACTGAATGTGGCATTAAAAACATAAAAACAATAAAAACAAAAAACAAAAAGTTTGTTTAACTGGAAAACAAGCAAAAACTCACTTGGGAGGAAAAGCAAGGGAGTTTAAGTTATGCTAATATAACTTGATAAGTCTAAGTTATACTAATGTACATAGAAAGAAGAGAAAGATTTAGCTTCCAATGCTTGGTATTAAAATACCTTCTCTAAGAAGCATTACTACATTTTTATGTCATTGTTATTTCTTTTAGGTATTTAAAAGACAATGGATTGATATTTAATCTAAGAGTATTATCAAAGATTCACTCATCCACATAAGCTTTGAGCAATCTGTTTTCAGTTTTCAGTAAATCTTGTCTTGTTGAATGAGCAGAAAAGCACAGAATTAAATAATGACATTTTTCACTTTAAAATTTGTTTTCAAATGGTTTCACTCATCTATGGGTTTTAAGAAAAATGAAAGACATTTTTAGCAGTATCTCAGAGACAAGAGAGATGAGGGCTGGTAAGTGCAGCTCATGACATGACGTTCACCACGTAGAGTGATGAGTGCAGTTAGAGAAATAACTACACTGAAAACTATCATAACAATATGAATGAATGAGCGAAGTAGAAAGCCTGTCTCGAGTACAGGTGTGGGTGGGGTGAGGAGGAGGGAGATCTGGGAAATTGGTGGTGAAAATGTTGCACTGGTGAAGGGGGGTGTTTTTTACATGACTGTAATCATACAACTATAATCATATTTGTAATCATGGTATTTAAATAAAGATAATTAAAATTTTTTCCAATGGATAAATCTATAACATCACAGTGCTATTTCTGAGGATAACCTCAGATGATGAACTGAATATAGTGCCTACCATTAATGATACAATGCATTATTTTAAAGATTAGAGTTACCAATATATTTGTTTATTTAGGGGTCACACCTGGTGGTGCTCAGGGTTGACTTGGGCTCTGTGTTCAGAAATAGGACTCAGAGGACCATATAGTTTGCTTGGGATTGAACCCAGGTCAGCCATATGCCAGGCAAGCTCCCTACCCATTGCACTATCGCCCAAGCCCCTAGAGTGACCCATATTGAAACCACTGGGTCTTAGATAGGGGGGCTGCTCAATAAATGTACAGTGAGCTGCTCAGTTTAACTTTACTGTGTAGTCACCCCCCCAAAAGTTGTAATGCAGTATATATTTGGGTCAAATTCATATTCAATGATACCCTTGCAATGAAAAAGAAATGAGACGTTATAAGAGGACTAAAGCTTTCCTAAAGGAGAGACTTTGAGGCTAATGTCTCATTTTCTCAATTTATATTTTAAAAAAGTGACAGACTTTTGACTAGCAGACTCCTCTCAGATCCAAGTGTAATTTTGGACAAAGTTGCAAAATTGAGATATTGTTCAAATTTGCTGTTCCCTTCCACATTTCTGTTAAAGAATAGATATAGCCATTTTCTGAGACCTTAAATTCTAGGTCAGTTTTGCTAATTAAAGGATTTTGTGAGTTTTGAGCTGAGTTTTAAAAATTTCAGTATGTCCTATCCTCTAGGAATTCTGCTGTTGGCAATGGATATCATGCATTTAAATGCAGTCGGGTTCTGAGACAAAACTGGTAAAGTCTGGCATTTGTCCTGGGTTGACTGATTTCTTATCTTCACCACAGAAAAACTTATTTCTATTTAAGAGCAGTCTTGTCTTTGATTATGTGACATGAAAATGAAAGTATGTCTCTTCTATTTATAACAAATGTGTTAATCACATGATTCAGATGATCAAGGGAACAACTGTTTTCTGAGTGTCAACTGACAATTCTGTACTATTCCAGGAGTATTAGAGATATGGTCTTGCTTAGTCTGATTAAAATTATAATTCTTATTATTATCCCACAGGCAAAGAGAAAGTCTCCAAAAACTGGCATATATGTAGCTATAGAGCAGAAAAGTGACAGGATTTAAAGTGCATAGGACTAGTGCCAACCCCATGTTTTTGTTTGTTTTGTTTTGGGATCACATCTGACAATATTCAGGACTTACTTGTGGCTCTGCACTTAGGGGTCACTCCTGGTAGGTTTAGGGGATTGTATGGGATGCCAAGAAATGAACTTGGGTCAGATATGCAATTGCCTCCTACTGTATTATCAATGTGACCAAAGAATGGTTTTAATAATAAGTACAATTAGATGTCTAAGAGGTGCTACCAAAGAACTATAAGAAAGATTCCAAGTGCAATGAGAAAACAATAGATTTTAGTAGCTTGTAACTGCCTCTGCTCCTGCCCTTTACTGGGAGAGAATTCCGGCCAGCAGCTTTCTCTCAACCAGGACAGAAGGCAAAAATCAGCTACAAATAATTCGCGAGTGTTAAGCTCTTTTGTGAACACCTAAAAAATTAAGCTGCAGAAGTTAGTAAAACGCTCATGGTGACGTATGCCAGTCAAGAGGCTTTAATGAGGGAGAGCAGGGTTTATATGCCCTGCTCCTGTGGGAGGGGTAGTAACATAGGATTGAAATATAAACCAATCAGATTTGTACAAGTACAACAATTTTAACCAATGGGAGCATAAACACATTTTGATGGCGGGAAGGATAAAGAGGAACCTGGCAGGATGGGGGGAGGGGAAACAAATCCTTAAACAAATAGCTAATTGATATTTACGCAAATACAATTTTTGTTTAGCCTATTTTCCATTTAAATCTTTCTTTTGTGCAAGCAATAAGGATCATAATTTAAACTTTACAAAAACCTATCTATAATTATGTGTTTGAGAGCAGTTACAAAAACAGGTTCCATGGAAAGGTTAAGGAATCTGGTTAAGCCAGATTCTGTGTGCTGGGCTAAATTTATTTGCAGAGTTTCCTTTTGGCTCGGGGCTAAGCAAACTTTATGGCTTGAATCAGGCGGTGGAAAATTCATTCAGAGTTCCTTTGATATGTGGGATGCTCCGTCTCCCACATCAGCTCTCAACATTAGTCTTAGTTACCTTGCATAACTTTTAGTGTTTATACTTGTGAGATTTTAATTTTAATTTTTTGCAGTGAGAGAAAGGGGAGACAGGTTTGGGCTATGATGCTCAGGAATAACAAGTAGCAGTGCTACAGGGGAGCAATATCAGGGATGGAACCATGAAAAGAGCCAAAGAAGGTGAACACAAGTATGTGACTTACCTCCTACCCTACCCTTCTAGTCCAAGAATGGATTAATTTTTATGTTCTTGCTTCTCCTGATTCATTTTGTTTGTCCTGATTCACTCAGGGTTTTAGTACAGCATCTTTTGCAGTAATATCAGTTGTCTCAATAAAATATAAAAGAAGGAAGATATACATACATCACTGGCATTCCAGTAAGCCTTCTTGGCTCGGATGAGAATTGGTGTATCTGCAACTGGTGTGTACTTGTCCTTCATCTTTTCATACTGGGTTTTGTACTTTTTCTAAAAGATAAAGATTGAAAAGAAAGAGAAACTTAATGTTTTCATCCTTCTAGCTCTTTTACCATGCCACAGATCTAGACTAGGGAAACTATATAAAACTAGCAAAGAGAATAGTTTCGTCTCTGGTATTCTAATGCTCTGAGTACAATTCAGATCGGCAAACTTTCTGATCAGAAGCAGCAGGTAAAGTTTTAATAAAGGATTTATTTTTCTAATTCCATGTCCTCGTGCTGAATGTTTAATTTACCTCGCTGACCAGGTCTTTCACATCTTTAGCATGCTTCAAAGCGGTGGTCTGGTTTCCAGCATGATGATGAGGTCTCTCTTTGGTGGCGAGTTCAACATACAAGTACTAAAAAAAAAAATCATAAAAGGGATCAGATGATAGAGATACCACTTTAAAGATGTTATTTACTACTTATTCCTGTTTTTTTTATGTTCTAATTCTTAAGTAGGAGGGCAGTGTTTATTTGCCTTTTTTTTTTTTTTTGCTACATTTACATCTATTCTTTCTTTCTTTCTTTCTTTCTTTTTTCTTTCTTTTTTTTTTTTTTTGGACAAAACCCGGTGGCACTCCAGGGTTTCTTCTGACTGTGCTCAATTATCACTCCTGGCAGGCTCTGGGGACCCTGTAGGATGCTGGGGACTGAATTCAGGTTGGCCACATCCAAGGCAAATGCCCTCCTGTTGTGTTATTGCTTTGACCTTTATTCTTTCATTTCTCACTATGACACAGATTTTTTAATGCACTGCTGAATGAGTATGCTGCTGAGTATGGTCCATTCTCAATCCACATGAGAAAGAGTGCTTATAGAAGAATCAAAAAATTCTGATAGAACCTCAATGTATCTTTTTTCAAATCTCTGTATATGAATACTTAAAATTTAGTTTCAACTACTTGTGACTAATTGATTAATAGAATAAATGAGTGTCTCAAGCAATTGTTTTCTCTCTCTGGATAAAAATTTCAAACTAATCACAAAAGTTAGGACTTTCAAAGAAGACTCAGCATTGCCTGCCCATTTAAAACATGGCCATAGTTATCATGACCTCAAAGGAATTCTTTTATAAATTGTTGTGGGGGTCACAGACAGTATTTCTGGTGTAGGGTACTTGAAGGATAATACAGTATAGAGACTGAACCCAGGACCTACACATGCAATATACATTCTACCATTTAAATCCTATCCCCAGTCCAAATAAATGCTTCTCAAAATTAATGATCTTGAGCCTGCATGAAGGAAAATTCAATGTGATTTGCTTATTAAGCAGGATGGCCAAGTGTCCTTGAGAGTCCCAGTGATACTAACAGTGCAGGTTTATGAATGTTTGTGTATAGAATAATACCTGACTCTGCAGCTTCTGCCCTCTCTTGGCTCTTAGCAAATCAGGAGTATCAGAAATTGAAGTGAAGATGGATTTCAATTTCTTGCCTGTAGCTCTGTATACCAGCTGGAGAGAAAGCAGCCATCATAGTCATTTGTTAACATGTAATATTTTTCTGCATTTTGTTTACTACATAAGAAAAAACCTCACCCCCCCACTGTAACAATTTCAATGTCTGTCCAATAAATCATTGTCTTTACCTCATCACCCTCCTTTCCATTTTCTCAGATTAAAATAAAATATTCTAAAAAATACAATGAGTAACTGAATTTTTCCTATGTGGAACCAGTCTACAGGCTGAAAACTTTGGGGGTGGGTATTCTCCAAATGGAGGCAGGACAAGTCCACACAGGAAAATCCAGCAGCCCACACTAACACCCCCTATCTTTCCAGCAGAAAAGTGGCACAGTTTCACTATAAAAAACCCCAAAGGAACATAATGGCTGGGGCTGAATAAATAGTACAGCAGGTAGAGTGCTTTTCTGGCACACACCATTAGCTCTTCCAGAATGATCCTGAGTGACAGATCCTGGACTAATCTCTGAGCACTTACAGGTGTGGCCTACCGAAAATGGGGGAAAAAAAGAAAATGATGGTGTGGACTCTTCCCAGGTAGAATGGTCCAGGTTGATAACTCTGGAGATTTCTCAGAATGGAGAAAGGCAGATTCCCCTTTCTACCTGAATGTACTGTAACCCTTAGCCACTCTTGACACCCTCTGACAGAAATGGCCTAGCTCCATATTTTAAGCATTTTAAACTGTCAAGCCACCACAATTGTTTCAGATCTATAGATATTGGATTCGGAAGCCACACAACATCTCAAAATGTTATAGTAGTGTCAGCCAAGTAGGATCACAAGCAAGTCTGATGGGAAAGTTTCATAGAAGACCACCAAGCTTATTGAGACTAAACAGGAACACAGGAAGGCTCAATTAGCACCAACCAGAGTCCAGTACATGCTTAGATAATGACTTTAGTAACACCATTAAGAGATGTAACAACTATTACAAAGTAAAATCAATTGACCTACTTAGACATGGTGCTCATTCTATAAGGAAAGGCAGAGGCAATACCTTCCTCCTAGGGTAGTTGTCTGAAAACCTCTACTTAGAGATTGAGCCTCTTGTAGTGACAGTTCAAGGATCCTTACCTCACTCAGATGTGTCTTCAGCTCTTGCACTTTCCTATATTCTGGTGTGTCAAGGACTACTTTGTATTTGTCACGCATCTTCCTTGCATTGTCGGTGTACAGGTAATTAGACTAAAAATAGAGAATACGAATAATGAATTGTTTCAGGAAGTTCATGTCATGCCCACACCTTTTCAATCAAATAGCCAATTGGTGCAAGCTGAGCAGGCCAACCCTGGATCCTGATGGCTTTCCAGGCAGAAAGAAAAGCTACTGTCATTAAAATAATCCTAGAACCTCTGGCAGGAGACACAGACATCCCAAAGAAGGCCAAACATGTGCTCAAGTGGGATCTCTCGGTACACTTCCCTTGAAAGGATCTATAGCCAAAAGTTCTTTCTGCACAGCTAGGTGGACTGAAAGGAAGGGAGGGCTTGGAAGCAAAGTAAAGGGTTCCTTTATTAAAACTGTGCACTCACCCAGAGTTTGCGCAGGTGCCGGGAGCGAACCATGTCAGGTGTGTCATATAAGAAACATCCTAGTCCCTTCAGAATCTGTAAGTCCTCTTTGTATTTAATCTATGTGGCAAAACCAGAGAAATGATAGGTCATGAGAAAAGGTATATTAAGTACAAAAAAGATTAGTTACCCCTCTTTATTAATGTATCTTTCAAAATGTCTGCTGACAAAATGGCTGCTTTAGTTTGTTTTCCAATTAAGAAATCATAGAATTTTTTTGGTTTGTTTTCATTCTAATCTCTAACCTGAGCTGTTGAGAAAACACAACCATTACTATGTATTAATCTATCGTTAAGAGAAAAATACAGATTGAAGTGAATGTTTTATTTTGGGGAGGGCACTGGAATTCCTAAGCAGTGCTCAGGGGATCTGAAGGCCACTCTCAAAAACATGAGTTCAATGAGGCTAGTGGTTCAGGGAGAGTTTTGGAGATGTGTTGCCACTCTGGCTTTTTCTGGGAACCACTAAGGGCACCTTGGCAATGCCAAGGGAACATACAAGGCATGTGCTATACTCTGTGTACTATTCCTCCAGCTTTTTATTTTACTTTTGCTTTTGTGCCATACCTAGTAGTTTTCAAGGCTATTCCTTGTGCACACATGAATGCTGGGGTCTGAACCTAGGCATCCTAGTGTCAGTCTTTTGACTATTTCCTAGGCCTCAGAGTGGCATTTTAGAAAAAGGAAAAAGAAGGGGAACAACAGTAACGAAGTTGCTAAAGAATGTACAGTTTAGGGGACCCAGAGTGGTAGTACCATGTTTAAGTTATTTACCCTGAATGGAGCTGACTTGGGTCCATCCCAGCACTGCTAGGAATGATCACAGAGTGCAGGGCCAAGAGTAAACTCTGACGACAGCCTGGTGTGACCCAAAAACAAAAAGGAAAAAAGAAAGAAAGAAGAAAGAAAGAAAGAAGAAAGAAGGAAGGAAGGAAGGAAGGAAGGAAGGAAGGAAGGAAGGAAGGAAGGAAGGAAGGAAGGAAGGAAGGAAGGAAGGAAGGAAGGAAGGAAGGAAGGAAGAAGGAAGGAAGGAAGGAAGGAAGGAAGGAAGGAAGGAAGGAAGGAAGAAGGAAGGAAGGAAGAAGGAAGGAAGAAGGAAGGAAGGAAGGAAGGAAGGAAGAAGGAAGGAAGAAGGAAGGAAGAAGGAAGGAAGAAGGAAGGAAGGAAGGAAGGAAGGAAGGAAGGAAGGAAGAAAGAAAGAAAGAAAGAAAGAGAGAGAGAGAGAGAGAGAAAGAAAGAAAGAAAGAAAGAAAGAAAGAAAGAAAGAAAGAAAAGAAAGAAAGAAAGAAAGAAAGAAAGAAAGAAAGAAAGAAAGAAAGAAAGAAAGAAAGAAAGAAAGAAAGAAAGAAAGAAAGAAAGAAAGAAAGAAAGAAAGAAAGAAAGAAAGAAAGAAAGAAAGAAAGAAAGAAAGAAAGAAAGAAAGAAAGAAAGAAAGAAAGAAAAGAAATAGTGCCTGGGACAGAGTCAATATTGAAGGGACCACAGTAAATAGCAATTCTTGTGTTACCCAGTTGAACTCTTATCAACTGTTTCCAAAGCTGGAGAAATGCAAGGTTCTACTTACATCTGTGTTTCACTTGGAAATGGTATACTCATTTTAGAAGCACTTAATGGAAAGTATTGTTCAAAGACCACTGGCTGTTCAAGGGAAGCCTGTCTCTGGGAGAGTGTTTCCAGAAAATTTCTATGAAAACTTACATCACTGGTGATGTCTCCCACATAGCGACAATGAAGCACTTGTGGTGTGTACGGCAATGAAATCATGTGGCCTTGCATCTTGAAGAAGTCTGATTTGTATATCAGCTGCAAAGAAGTATGTCCAGAAATATATGTTAATGAACAAATGGTTGACTTCTTATCCCTGGTTTGACACTTGTGTTCTCTCCCCTAAGAAAATACCCACCTCACTGACAGCCTCCTGTGTCTTCTTGACTTGGCGGATTTCTGGGGTGTCAGGAGTTGTGTGAATCTTGTCTTTCAGTTTGTGGTATAATTGTCGATACAGTCTCTGTTTGAGGAAAAACATTCCAGGTACTTAGTGCAGAATGATAATAAGCTGACACTTTACGTAAAGAACCATGAGAAGAGAGACTAGCATAAAAAATAATATCAGGAGAAAATTTTGATCTTAATTAAGGATATAATTCTGAGTAAAAAAAACCCTACATTTTATCAGATGGTTGGATGGAAAGATTAGAAACACCAATAGTTCTATAGAGAGTCACAAGTCTGAATAAAATATACCCTTATTAAAGATGCTCAAATAGAAATGTAACAAAATGAATTAATTTGCATTATAATGTATCTGCAGCTCACAATGGCATTTACAAATACAGAAAGGCATTGATGTGGAATGTCATTGTCAAAATGGTGATAATAAGGGCCCCTTACAATCCTTGCTGATGTGTACATTTATTTATAAAAATAATTAATTTTTAGAATTTTACAAAGCAATGACCTTTGAAGTCCAATATTCCCTCTTCCCCAGAACTAAAAAACATTACCTCGCTGGTCACATTGTTGACCCTTCGAACATTGACAAATGGAACATCGTTGGGTCCAAGTGTATATCCATTTGCCTTGATATGTTCATAAGCTTCTTTGTATTTGAACTGCAGAAATAAAGTCAGAGAAATCACTGATTTTTAAGCAAAAAGCAGTTTTCCATTTTGCAAATGAGTAAGAGCACTTGCATTTGAAAACGGTTTTCTCAGCAATAAGTAGAGGGAAAAAAGGCCACACACAATTTTGATGGTAAGTCAATCCTTAGAAATTACTTCATTAATTAATAAAACCAGACCTAGAAGGGACTAAAATTTAATGTTGCCTTGAACCACTATATAGAAATGTTTCAAATTTGTAAGACATCCTATAGCTTTAGCTCCACCATGGGGAAGAAATTAGGAAATGCAAAGAAAAAAATAGCAAAAATACTTTAAGACTGCTAAGGCTTTAGGAACTGATATTTTTGAATAGCTATTAGATTTTTCTCCCCATAAGTCTCCTTTGGGAGCCTTATTATTGGGTCATAAGTTATTTGGACTTGCTGGCCATTGGGCTTGATTCCTAGACTCTGAAGGGCAACCCAAAATTATTTAAGGAAAACTCATTCTTTAGCTGATAGCTATTTTGTGGGTATAACCTACGTGGGCTGGAGTAACTTTTTTCTAGGCCTTGTTGATGAGGCAGATGTACTAAGTTCCAACCTAGAATTTTTGAAAAGTTGAGAGTTTCATAGAAGTAGCAATAGGACGAGCAACAGGAAGTGAGAACCCCTTCTTATCCACATAGCCACCTGGATTTTCTATGAAAAGAATTCAGGAGCTCAGCTCTATAATAAATTATGTATCCAAACCAGCTGCTAGGAGAGAACATTTTTTTCTTAAAGGCACATGAAATATTGCTATTTTTATTGTTGTCAGACTAAACCTATCTGTGCTTAGGGTTGTACTCTTGACAGGCATTAAGAGACCATAAGAGGTAATAGAAATGAAACCCAGGTCAGCAGCATGTAAGACAAGAACGCGATCCAATTATTCTCTCTCTCTTTCCCCCCCTCCCCCATGCAGGGTCTCACTCATTCCTGGTGTCACATCTCATTTGCTGCAATGAAACATTGTAGGAAAAAGGGAACACTAAAGCCACACATCAGTGTATATATGTGTGTGTGTGTGTATGTATATATATATACACACATATAAGAAATTATAATTCCTATATGTGATAAGATACTTCAGAATTCTTCTACACCTGCTGGCTCCAAGTGCTGCTTATTACAAGAGCAGGTTAATTCCATAGCACCTCTATAAAATGAGACCTCTCTTCAGCACTGTTTCACATGATAACATGTTGAAATTTCAGGGTAATTTAAGGAATAAGATAGGCTTTAAATGAATAGTGACTCCCTGTCCAATTCTGACCCCATCTTTATGAGGACGAGGCTACTTACATAACTGCTCATGTATCGGGTATCTTGGCTGTGTTTGAAGTGAGGGGTGTCAACTGGAAGTCTATATCCATGGGGCAGTGAGCGCAGGCCAGGTCCTTTGTACAGATTCTGCCAGAATGAGAAAAAGGAAATTACATGAGATCTACATCAATAAACTGGCCTATGGGAAATGAGTCCTATGCAACTCACATTTGATTTTTAACCAGATATGTAATGTGCTTATGCTCCTGGACTGTTTTGAAGTAGAATTTAAATTCTAAGAGTCAGGTAATATTCAATATACTGTTTTGGAAAAAGAGCAAAGTGTGAGGAAACCGTAAAGAACATATCTTCTGAAGATATGCCTAGTTCATGTGCATATTATTTCGCAAAAATGTAAAGAACAAAAAGTGGTCAAGAACTGCTTTGGCCATTCACACACATGAGATATTTCTCTTTACAAGGAATTCTTGTAAAAATTGGATTATCAATACTCGCTTCGGCAGCACATATAATAAAACTAGAAGGATACAGAGAAGATTAGGATGGCCCCTATGCTAGGATGATGCGCAAATTTGTGAAGCATTCCATATTAAAAAAAAAAAAAGGATTGGATTATTAGGTCTTTCTTGGTCAAGGTGAAAAGAAGTTCTGTCTTTCAGGGGAACTACAGAGTAAGAATAGGATTTCAGGGCTGGAGAGATAGCATGGAGGTAAGGCGTTTGCCTTTCATGCAAGAGGTCATCGGTTCGAATCCCAGCGTCCCATATGGTCCCCCGTGCCTGCCAGGAGCAATTTCTGAGCATGGAGCCAGGAGGAACCCCTGAGCACTGCCGGGTGTGGCCCAAAAACCACAAAAAAAAAAAAAAAAAAAAGAATAGGATTTCATAAGTTTTTAAACCAAGTTATATTTTAAACATTGAATATAGAAAGACAGCATTAAAAGTTGAGGTTAAAGTGGCATCAGCACCAGGTGAGTGAAATCTAGTTTCTCTCCTATATCTCAGCCATAATTTCTAGCTTCTTTTTTTTTTTTTTTTTTTTTTTTTTTTTGGTTTTTCAGGCCACACTTGATTGATACTCAGGGGTTACTTCTGGCTAAACGCTCAGAAATTGCCCCTTGCTTGGGGGGAACATATGGGATGGGGGGGCAGTCCTTCCTTGGCTAGAGCTTGCAAGGCAAACACCTTACCTCTAGAGCCACCTCAACGGCCCCTCTAGCTTTATCTTTTATGGTTTAGTAGCCTTTTGTGGCTATAGGTCTTATCTTTGTCATTGTTCAGTTTTTTTTTTTTTTTTGATTGTTTGTTGTTTTTAGTTTGGGGCCATAGTCAAGGGTTACGCCTGCCTCTGTGCTCCACTCCTTGCAGTGCTTGGAAGACCATTTGTGATATCAGAGATCTAATCTGGGTCAGCTGTGAACAATTCAAGCTCCCTACACAGTGTACGAACCACCCAGTCCCAATTAGTCCATTTTTGTGTGCAGCCTGTGTTCCAGAAAATTCCCGTTGCTTGTTTGATTGCTTGATTAAAGAATCCTGTCAGCCAAGAAGGAAGATGCTCCTTTGTTTGCTTTGAAACTCATGCAAATAGAACTACATTTACAATTTAAAGAGTATTTAAGTCAGGACCAAGTTCTGGCCCTTGTACCCCGGAGCCTTTCTGACAACACTTCTCACCTCTGACAACAGTTCTCACCTCGCTCTGCAGCTTGTACGCATGAAGTGCCCGGTCTAGATCCACTGTTTTTGTCGTTGGAGCTACTTTGCCTCTGACACTGTTCACATAGTTATAGTGATAGACAGCCTGGGTGCAGAGAAAGTAGAAGTTGCTTTGAAACTGTTAGCAAGATGCAAAGTATATGGAAACCTAAGTTTTTCTTATAGTGAAAAAGGCAGTCTGCAGGGGCTGGAGCTTGAAGTGAAAGCACATTACTCATTGTGTAAAATGCTAGGCTTAATCTTGGCACCATAAAACAAAAGCAAAAAGAAGACATCCTTGAGCAAGGCCATCATTGATTGGGCCCTGTTGGCCCAAGCACCCCTGTGTAGTTGCATTGTATAGCAGCCGGGTTAAACAACTTCTAGAGCAGTCCCTTGAGCCCTACTTGGGAGAAAAAAATTGGTGCCTATAAAAAAATCTATCTTACATTGTTTTGTCCAATAAAATCAGAGCAGGGTGTGGACTTCACACTGAGGAGGAAATGGAAGGTCTGGCTCAGGCATGAAAACAATGGTGGTTGACCACTCTAAATACAAATAATAGGCTTTCATTTATTTTTTCCCTACTGGACTAAACAGTGATTCAATAGCCAGTGGAGTTATTACAGATAAGAGTAGATTTGCATCTGTTCTGGGCCACAGTGTGTGCTTTCAAACCCCTTTTTCATGACACATATAAAGATGATGAGACACAAAGGGATGGTTTGCCCCACATTCACAAATGATGTATGGTAGAGGCTGACTCCATTGACATTTCTGAACTCTACCTTGTCAGTTCTCTTTTATTAGAAGGCTAAGATAGTGAGGTAGAAACAAGTCATAAGAATCCAGAAAGAAATTCTGGATGCTCTGAAACACTAGCATTTCACAGCTTTAAATTGCTTACAACTCTACTCAAAGGAACTCTTTGAATGCTTCAGAAGTTAAAAACAAGAGCAGAATCTTTATTTGCTTGTTGATATATTTTTCTTTTTTGCTACAACCAATGGTGCTGAAGGGTTACTTTTGATTCTGCTTTCAAAGATTACTCCTAGCTGGCAGAGGGGACAGCTGTGTGCAAGGCAAATGCCCTGTGTACTTTACTACTGCTCCAGCCCACTAAGAGCAGAATCCTAAGTACTTTCTAAGACTCTTTTCCAGGATGAAAAGATCTGCTCCACCCAGCCTTGGTTTTGTTATTCCTACCCAAGAGGTGCCTATTCTTTATTCATTTCCACAGTGACAACCCCAAATTCACTTACATCACTTAGTTGCTTTCCGCTTTTGACAGCCTGCACATAAAGTGGGGTGTCAGTGACCAGGTTGTAGTCATTCCTTGTTTTTTGCACGTGAGCTTTGTACTTTATCTGTCCAGAGAAGAAAGGAAATGTGTATCAATCACTCCATATTAGGCAGTCATCTGCTCTGAAAAGCTTGTAATTCCAGGCATTTATATTCATTAGTTTTTATTCAGCAAAATAGGATGTAATTGCATTATGATAATCAATATAATTAATGCTCATAATCTCAAGGAACTTCCAGAGACTTGGCAACTGCTCTTCTAGACTATTTAAACTTTCTTTCTCAAGTCTTTGTTTTATTTTGGAGACACATTTGACAGTGCTCAGTGCTTACTCCTGGCTCTGTGCTCAGGAATCACTACGACTTGAGGGACCATATGGGATGCAAAGGATTGAACTTTGAGTCATCCATGTGCAAGGCAAACATCCTTCCTGCTGTACAATTTCACTGGCTCCAATCCTGAAGTTTTGATTATGCTATTAATTTGCTTTGAATATGTCTCTCATTACAAATAGATTCTTTCTATAAAATTACAAACTACACACATGAGATTTTTCTATATGAAAATTACATGCTCATGAACGTATCTAAAATAGTACAAATTGAAGAGTCAGGGTCCCTTCATCAAAGAACAGTAAAACAGCTTGAGCATATTGTTAATAGTCTACAGACAGAAAGATAGGGAGCTGGCTGGTATTGTATGTTGGGGTAAACATTGGAACCTAAACCAGCCTGAAGGCATAAGGACTTCTGACTTCAAAACACACACACACACACACACACAATATATATATATATGTATATATATATATATAAACAACAAAATGCAGAATATCAGGCTAGGTACAAGGATGGCTCTGGAGAGAAGAGGTGACTGGACCTTCTGAGGAGAAGCTCTACTTTCGAAAATAAAAACATGCAAAGAATATCAAAAGAAGATGAACAACTAAGTGCTCTAAGTTATCCACCTTGGCAACCACTCTAGCAATGGGCTGGGCTGGGGGCGATTTGGTAAAACCGTATAAAAACTAACTTGACAGAGAGAAAGGCAAGCACTTGCCAGCATTGTTTATTGGGATGCTGAATTTCTTGGCTTTGTCTCTTTGAACTGTATCTGCCTGAGATGTGGTCATTATTACTTTAGGGTGCATTTCCCCCATTCTGGGAAAATGACTCACACATCTGTGCCTGCTCTTTTCACTCTGGAGAAGCCCTCTCCTTTCCTACCTTTACTTCCAAATGAAGTTTTTTTAAACTTCATTATTCATCTGCTCCTGAAATTATTATATTTATTATTGTTATTTTATTATTTTAATTATTATTATTATTAATTATTATTATGTGAAGAAAAGGTGACAGACCTAAAAAGCCTAGGTAGAATTTAGAATTTCCCACAAAGAGTGATTCCTTGCTTCCGTCTGAATTCATAGTTCTCTGAGAAATTGGGTGACAGAGATCATTTTCCACACCAAGCAAAACAAGTGGATTTGGGCAATTTGAAGGATGCCTTGTTGTTGGGCTGATGAGATGCACAGTCCCTACCCTGAGAGGTTCATTGCAGACTTTCATCAGTCCTGGATGTCCCAGGCACTTTGCCAGATGACTGAGATGGGTAAAGCGGAAGCAATTGCTTTCCTTATTGAAGCTGCCTTTACTCTCTATCACATTTTATATGAGCGCCCTGGGAAACTATCTTGCTGGTGGTGTGCATCTCCCATAGACAAAATTGGAATGTCTTCTTAAGAAATGGCCATTTCTATTATCAAATGCATTTCTGGAATTGAAGAGTAGTACAACAGGTAGGGTGGTTGCCTTGCATGTGGCTAACTTTGGCTTGATCTCTGATATTCCACATGTTTCCCAAACACCATCAGGAATAATTCCTGAGTGTAGAGTCAGTCAAAACCTTCTGAGCACCACCAGGTGTGGCCCGCAAAAACCAACCTCCCTAAAGCAAATAAATGCATTTCTAAGAAATGGAAATAGGTACATCTCTAATGGCTGCTCTCTAGTCCCTAACATCTTTCTCCAGATCATCCATTCTCCACACTATTTAAGATATATTTGACCTGTGACTAAGTTTATACTTAACATACTCTAGATTTCATAACTAACTCTAGATTTCATAGGCAAAACAATATATTAAAATTAAAAACAAAAATACAAAGGGACAAAAATCAAGATAAACTCACATCATTGCGCAGATCATAAGCATGTTTTGCATGGAGAATTTCAGGAGTGTCCCATACATAGCAACCAATGCCTTTGAGCCAGGTGAGGTCATCTTTGTAGACAATCTAGAAGATAGCAATAGATGAAGGGGATAAGAAAAATAAAACTACACTGTTTATGACTGAAACCTAACTACAATCAGGCTTGTAATCATGATGCTTACATAAAGATTTTACATATTAAAAAAAGTATACTGGCATTTTAATACCAAAGTCCCCAACCACTCTGGGTCAAAGCAGACTGAAATGAAATTCACTGACACAGTGAATGCAAAGGCATATTAAGCTTTACTTCCAAGGAACTGCTCTGATAAGCAATCAGATGCATAAAGAAATAGGTAAGCAACTTCGGAAAGCAGGCTAGGGAAAAGGAAGAGGTAAATTGGCTTCTACTTGGGGTCAGCATGGGAAGAGGCACCCTGTTAAGCCAAGGACTTACATCACTGATCTGATCTGTGACTCTCCTGACGTGATCGTTAACTTTTAAGTCAGGGTGGCAAATCCATTCATGGAGGTGCAGGCGGTAATCAACCTCACTGACTTTCTTCTGAGAATCCTTAGCCGTAACCAACTCCACCATGTCAGGCACCATGTGGATTTTCATCTTGTTCTGTTCATACACAGACCTATACAGGCGCTGGAAAGTGAAATAAAATGACAGTTATAAGGGAAATGGTGCAGGACTTGAGCATATACCAAAGAAAGTAAGATAATCAACTCTCAGCAGTTGGCTACGAATAGGGTGTGAACTGAACTTCCTGGCACTTTCTACAGATTTTGTAGAATGTAGCTGGGGAAAGCAATATACACTGCAGTGATGATTAGCGTCTTCACAGATGTGCATTTTAAGCCATGCTGATTCAGGATTACTCTACCTGATTGCAAATCAAGCAGCGCCTTTTGGATTACTTACGTCAATGTTAAATTTGCCGACTCTGAGGCATCGTGCTGTATTTGGGTCATCTTCAACACTATTTGGTAAAGTATAAAGAGCTTTGAACTTTTCATATTCTTCCCGATATTTGTTCTACAGAACATAAAAGAAGAAATGTCATTTGGAAATCAATGAATGAATATGATTAAAAGAGAAGGAATCTTAATGGGAAGGACCAGATTCTGATATCCAGCTAACTAGGGTGAACTTATCTCCGGGTTTGTCTCCTTTTCTGTGTACAGAGGTAGAGCTATAACTCCAGAAGCTATTGCAGGGTTAGTGTGTGTGTGTGTGTGTGTGTGTGTGTGTGTGTGTGTGTGTGTGTGCGCGCGCGCGTGCGTGTGCGTGTAGGCAGGCTGTGTAAATCAGCCTATATCTGAAAGTACTACAGATACGGTTGACAACTAATTTTAAAGCTTCAAAAATTTTACTTTGGTTTTGGATCATACCTGGTGGTGCTTAGGTCTTGCTCTTGATTCTGAACTCAGGAATTTCTCCTACTTGGCTCAGGGGACCTATCGGGTGCTAGGGATTTAACTCGAGTCTGCCATCTACAAGGCAAATGTCCTACCTGCTGTACTATCTCCCTGGCACCATAATTCAGGTCTCCTCAGGAACACAAAAGCAATGCTCAGAGAATCATGTGGTACTAGGAATGGTCTATGAGCTATCTACTCAACTCTTATTATCATTTCAATAAGTATATTATAAATAATAAGAGCTCACTAACTTTTATATAGCAGAAGTTTTTTGTAAAACATTTATGTCAGGAGGAAATGTACAGAAACCTTACTTGCATGTGTGAAAATGTGTCAACTTGCTATATAAAACAAAGTTATCACAGTAATGGATTGTCATATATATATATATATATATTTGGATTTTTGGGCCACACCCAGTGATGCTCAAGGGGTTACTCCTGGCTATCCACTCAAAAATCGCTCCTGGCTTGGGGGACCATATGGGACACTGGGGAATCAAACCGTAGTCCGTCCTAGACAAGTGCTGGTAAGACAGACTTACTGCTTGCACCACTGCTCCGCCCCAGGATTGTCATTTTTTTTTAAAAGTCAAAGAAAAAGATTCAGGAAATACCTAATTTAAAATATGTAAATTGTTCATAGTTAATAGAAAAAAGTCCAAATGTTTCTGAAGGGGATTTATGTCTATGGAACTGCAGTAAAGATTACAGGAAACTTTATTTTATTTTACTTTACTCTATTTTTGTAGTTTTGGGACCTTGGTTAGCTGTGTTCAGAGCTAATTCCTTGTTCTATGCTCAGGGGTCACTCCTGGTAGTGCTTTGAGACAGATATTCAAACTCAGGGATCAAACTAGAATCAGCTGCGCAAGGCAAGCACCTTAAATCCTTCAGCCCCCTACAGTGAAGTTTTTAAGTGTGTAGTCCATATAAAATTTATGCCTTAAAAACTAGAATTTCAAGTAAATAAATAAAACTAAATAATAAAATAATAAAAATAATAATAAAACTAAAAAAACTATCTTAGATAAAAAGTAGAATTTTATTTATTTTTGGTTTTGGGGCCACAACCAGCCACACTCAGGGGTTACTACTCCTGGTTCTGCACTCAGAAATCACTCCTGGCAGGCTTGGGAGAACATATGGGATTTCAGGGATCAAACTCGGATGGCCACATGCAAGGCAAATGCCCTACTTACTGTGCTATTACTCAGGCCCCCAAAAGTAGAATTTTAAAAGATTTAAAAGTTTTTACATTTTATACTATAAATATAATTATTTATTTTTTATTTATTTATCTGAGAATGGTATAAAAATGACATTCTCTGGCTAATTTTTAATCTCTAATTTTATGAAAATTTATTGAAAAATAATATCTAAGTTCTCTTTTGTCTTCTATTTATGTTCACTTCTGGCTAAAACACAATAGAGTTAACCCTTGAATAAAGAGTGAATTGTGAAAGGTTTCTTTCTATTCATGGTTTAGTATTTATGGCTTCAACCAATCAGATCCATGACTGAATGATATTCATTGTGTCCCTGAAAGTGGGCCTTGCTTATATAGGGGGTTCCACTATTATAGGTAGATTTTCAGTTTGTTGGGATATCCTATCCTTGTGGCTATTCAAGGACCAATTTGTTTGTTCATCCGTGCCCTGTGTAGACATCAAGGGCCACATCTGGGTCCTTCCTGCGAATGTTAGTGATTATGAACTTGAGGGCCCTCAACAGGAAGAAAGCATACAGATTTGGTGATAACTGAGAGTTTGAAAATACTTGCTGGCACACTTCTGTGTAAGTGCTGGGGGTATTTCTGGGCAACAAGCGAGTCAATTAAATATACTATGAAAGAAAAGGTGGGCAGAAGCAGATGGGAAGAGTGTTAGGGATTTATGTGACTTACAATGCTGGACAGATCCTTCTGGTTCTTAGCATGTGTCAGGGAAACGCTGCTGGGAGGCAGGACATAGCTGGTGGCTTTTACTTTATCCCATGCTTCCTTATACAGGTTCTGTAGGAGTGAAAAATATTTTTGTAAAATCAGAAAATGCAGGCTAATTGGTTTCTGGAGAGCAGATTTTCCCTTACATTTCTTCCCTTCTCTGAAAGAACCCCCAGCTCTCACTCAGCAGGGTCTAAATACCCCTAAGTAAATAAGTGGCTTAATGCCACTACCATGATTTCACAGCCCATTATTTTGTTCACTACCATAGTACTTATCACAGTTGGACAGTTATCAGACTTTCAGATGTCTATTCTACTTATTCTCCATCAGTCTAAAAATTTATGGAAGATGAAAACCACTAACATTTTAACCATTGTATTATTCCTATCCTTTTTTTTAGGGCTACTGCAAATTCAAGAATGCTTCCATGCCTACGTATTTATTTGCCCTGTGTATTTATGTTCATTTAAAAAGCCTATAAAATATGGATAATAGCTTTATTCATAAATGTTAAATCTGAAAAATTACTCAAGTGTCCTTCAACTGTGAAAGGAAAAGGAGGATGTGGTGCATCCATCCAGTGGAATATCATACTGAAATAAAGACAGAAAACTGCTGCTCTGTGCACCAACGTACATAATAATAAATTCATATTGGCGATTATGTAGTTCAATTTACATGACATATGGAAAAGTAAGACTACAAAGACCAAAATTTCATCTTTGTAGATAAAAAGGAAAGGAAGGAGCAAGAAGAAAGTTTTGTGGAACATAAATAACTTTTTTACATTTTGACTGCGCTGGTAAGTACTATGCATTTATCGAAGTCCATGATTTTAAATGCAAACAAGAAGTCTGATTTGCCTATGTAAATTAAAACAAAGGATCAGCTAAAATTGAGGGGAAGACCAAAATGAAAAACAACCCATAACAATGGGGCTGGGAGAGATAGCACAGCGGTAGGGCATTTGTCTTGCATGAGGCCGACCCAGGAGGGATACGCTTAATTCTCTGCATCCCATATGGTCCACAGCCAAGGGTGATTTCTAAGCACAGAGCCAGGAGTAACCCTTGTTTACCACTGGGTGTGGCCCAAAAATAATCAATGAATGAATCAATAAATAAATAAAGTTTAAAAAAACCATAACATAAATATAATAACACTATACATAGAAGGCTACCCTAAAAAATGGAGAAGAAACAACTAACTTATTTTGGAAAACAGTTTTTGACTGTCTACTCTAGAGACAAAAATAACTACATATGCAATGAAATCTAGTTAGTATATTAATTTTTCATAAGGTTAGCAACTCTGAAAATATTTACAGATGAGATTGAATAATTAGGCAAAATTTTCACTGAAAAGAACAAAAGATGTAAACTGGAAAAAATAGGGGAAGGGAGAAAGCTAGAATGAACTCTTTGGAATCAGTATAAACACATGATTTTGGAATATATAAATAAATATAATATATAATATATATATATAATATAAAATATAATATATAATAAATAAATATAAAGTTGAGTAAATACAGAAATAAATGTTAAAAGAGGTTAGTCACTCTATTTTTTTTCAAAGTTTTGTTTAATAAAAAGTTCACCTAGTAAGTGAAATCACTATAGCAATGAGCACAATTGATAAAAGAGCATTCTCTTATAATTCAGGGTTGCTTGTCAAGGTAGTTTCAGAGAAAGAAAAATATGAAATCAGTTTAACACATCCTGTGATACCAGGTGGGAATTGTTCAAAAATACAATCGTGAGGTATGCCAAAGGCATGCCATATGAGAGAGTTCCTGAAGGCTAAAGCTAAAACAATCTGAACTACAAAATAAATAACAGCATTAGACAAGAGCCCATAGAATATTCATAAACTATATTGATACAAACAATGAGGGAAATTAATTGTACTTTACAAAAGAATTCCAATTTAAAAAAAGAATTATAATTAAAAATCTGAAAGGAATAGGGGAAATCACCAGTAAGGGTATTTTCTGGCAATAACTGTGGCAGGCAAGATCTACCAACGAATGCTAAAATATGCAAGAGAAAGAGAAAGTTTGAGGAGAAATAGGAGATTTGCATAGAGCCCAATAAATTGCCTCCAATATATTTAAAAATATAAAAAAGATAATAGAAACATGGAGAAGCTCTTCATAGATCAAATTATCCAATTAACCATGGTAAACACCATCAGCTACTGATATCATGAACTACTTGCCATTAAGAAGGGAATCTTCTTGTATGTTATTCTTGTTAAACAGCATATTCTCAGTCTAATCCATCATATGAAACAAATTTGAGGGTAATTTTGTATTTTATAAACCATTATAATTATTCAAAAGTATCAAGATCCAAGGCTTGAGTAATAATACAGCAAGTTGGGTGCTTGCCTTGCGTGCAGCTGACTTGGGTTCAATCATGGGCATACCAATTGGTCCCATAATCACCATTAGAGTGAACCCTGAACTCACAACCAGGAGTAACTCTGAACAGAAGTAGCTATGCATGTCCTCTTCACACACACCCCCCACAAAGGGTAGTGGCCACAGGGCAGGTTTCACCAAACCATTAATGATGAGGATAATGTACAGGGTTATCCCAGGCATCCCATGTAGTCCCCTAAGCACCATCAGAAGTATTTCCTAATTGTAGAGCAAGAAATAACCTCTGATCATCATCAGGTGTGGCCCCCAAATAAAAATAAATAAATAAAATTGAAATATAAATACAATTTTGGTTTGTCTTCTCTTTAAAAAAAAAGTATAAAGATTAGAAAAAGACAAGAAAAATTGAGAACTGATAAATCAGAGAAATCTAAGAGCCCATAATAACTAAATGCAGTAAATCCTTGATTGACATCCAGAACAGAAAAGCTCATTAAAGGGAAAAAAAACAGTGGTAAGACCTAAATTTACATAGAATTAGCATTAATTCCTTAGCTTTTTTTTTTTTATTAATGCATATTTTTTTTTTTATTTAAACACCTTGATTACATACATGATTGTGTTTGGGTTTCAGTCATAAAAGGAACACCACCCATCACCAGTGCAACATTCCCATCACCCAAGTCCCAAATCTCCCTCCTCCCCACCCAACCCCCGCCTGTACCCTAAACAGGCTCTACATTTCCCTCATACATTCTCAATATTAGGACAGTTCAAAATGTAGTTATTTCTCTAACTAAACTCATCACTCTTTGTGGTGAGCTTCCTGAGGTGAGCTGGAACTTCCAGCTCTTTTCTCTTGCTTTTTTTTTTTTTTAATTTGGCCCATATCTAGCAGTGTTCAGGGCTTTTTTCTAACTCTGCACTGCGGGATCACTACTGGTGACCTTGGGAAACCATATGAGATGCCAGGGATCGAACACCTAGGCCTTGTGTAAGACAAGCATCCTATCACTGTACTATGCCCATAATTCCTTAGATTTGAAAATCATACTGACAGAGACAAATGTACAGGAATTCTCTGAACAGTTGTGTAACCTTTCTGTAAGTCTAAATTATTTCAAAATTAAATTAAAAATGTTTGTTAAATCAACAATTCAAGAGAAAGTAAAAAGTGCCATTACTGGTCTGTATGCACTGCAACTGAAGAAGGCAGAGAAAAACATGTTTAAGATCAACCAAGAAGAGCTTCATTAGTATCCATAGGCACTGAGAAAGGAATTGTTGAATTTATGCCAACCAGAAAGTGTTATAGTCACTAGGGTTGCTGAAGTAAAGTGAGGAAGATTTTTGAAATAAAGTAGGAATGTAAAAAATCTCAGAAAAAAACTGATACAATCTCATTTTTATTATCTCCAAAGAGGTAAAAGGCTGCTCAAATATAAGAGTAAAACCAACTCACACTGCTATAAAGATTCTTTAGATTCTTGGTTCTGTCGTGATCCACTGTGTCCACAACTGTTGTATATTTGTCCTTAATCCGATGATAGTTTTCTTTATATTTTACCTACAGACAACATAAAAAAACAGGATTATAGTTTCTACTATTTGAAATTATGTAAGGAAAACTTGTCTCAATAGAGAAATACAAGGAAAACCCACCTCACTGGCATTAATGCCACTTTGAACAGCAGTCACATAAAGTGGAGTGTCTGTGACCAGTTTGTAATTTGGTAGATTTTCTTTACTTGCTGCCATATATTGTATCTGTGAAGAAATAAAAAGTCAAAAAAACGATGAGATACAGGCCAACAATTAGCCTTAGCAATTTGTCCAACTTAGCTGTGCTTTATTTTCAATTTCAACTTTAATCCTAACACACTGTCATTCTTTTTCCTGAATAGCTGTCTAGACTGAGAATTTCCTTGACCAAAAGCAGGATTTGGATCTTTACCAGGTCTATTTTTCAATTTGTTGATTTTCATGTGAGGATATTTGACAGTAAGACCTCCAAAATCCCAGTCAGGCATTCCAGAGCTGAATTTATATAGGGAATTTTCCAAATGCCTTAAAAACTACTTAAAACCAAATGAACTCTGATTTGGAAGAAGTTCATTATTGAACACTTCCTAGCGAACTTTCTATTAGAAAGATCTAATGCCTAAACCCACAGAAGAGACTCAAACTCAAAAGATTCAGCATAAGAACATGACACTACAATAGCTTTTATTATACATTTTTTTTGACCATACAAACTGTGCTCAGGAGTCACTTCTGGGGAGATTTGGGGGCCATATGGGGTGCCAGGGATTAAAATCAGGTACTTCACATGCAAGGCAAGTGCCCTCCTTGCTGTACTATTTCTTCAGTACAGATTAGCACTGTTCAATTTATTTTCTCTGCCTGGTCGGGGGCACATCTTTGCTATTGGTAGACCATTGATAGCACCAAGGGGTTCCATTTACCTAGTAGGATTTGGTACTTCACAGAAGATGCTCACCTGACTCTGTAGGTCGTATGACTTTTTGGCATGGAGAATTTGGGGTGTATCCCAAACATAGCACCCGATGCCTTTCAGCCAATTCAAGTCATCTTTATATACATTCTGCAAGAAGAATAAATTGAAAGGTGATACATGATAGTGGAATTTATTATGAATCTTCTGATAATTCCCTATCAGCCCTTGGAACTAGACAAGCAATAGTTTAGCAGTAAGCAGATGGATCTCTCAAGAGTTGGAAGATCTTTAAAGCCTGAGCTAAAAGGAGTTCAGGAGGAAGCCAATACTAAAGTTAGAATTAAACAGATAAAATGTGCAACAAAGATGCCTCATGATTCAGAGTGGATTCTTACACTCAAACATGGCTAATTGTGCCAGTTTGTGTTGAGAAGCAGCAAGTTTATAAATAGAAAGAAAATGGGAGCATGGAAGACTGAGGCGAAGCTGGTGAAGCAAGCTACAAAAATGACATCTTACATCACTCAAGATTTCCTGTGCATTTCGGGCCCGAATAACATTGGGTTCTTCTGGAAGAGATGTCCATTGGTGGAAGTAGTGCCGGTATTCCAGGTCACTGAGAATGTACTGGCACTTTTTAGCTAGCACGTGATTCATCATATCATTGGGGATATGAACATTTGCTTTGGTGTCTTCATAATCTCTTCGGTAGTTTAACTAAAAAGAAAATTTAAAGACAAGCATAAAAAAGAAAGAAAAATGTATTCTTCAGATGAATCACTTTTAGAGTCTTGTTTCTTTAATAATAAAGATCCATGGCTTCAAAATAGACTTAATAAGTTAAAAAAAAATCACATGTTGGAGGGTTGGAGCAATAGTACAGCAGGATGGGCATTTGCCTTGTATGCAGCCGACCCAAGTTCAATCCCCATCATCCCTTGGGTTCTCTAAGAATCACCAGGAGTAATTCCTGAATGCAAAGCCAAGGGTAACCCCTGAGCACTACCAGAATGGCACAAAAACAAAAAACCATATGACAATATATCTGCTTTCAAAAATTAATCCTCCAATCTCTCCTTCTTTTCTTTTTTCTGTTTTTAGTTCATTCCCAGCATTGCTTGGAGCTAACTCCTGGCTCTATGCTTAGTGATCACTCCTGGTGATACTTGGGGTTACAGGGGTCACCAAGGGTCAAACTCAGGTTAGCCATGTGCCAAAAAAAAAAAAAAAGCCCTATCCATTGTACTATCTTTTTGACCTAAATATCTCAGTCTTTTTCTAACATACATAATTAGTGACCTGGTTGTTTCTCCTCCCACAGACAAAGTCTTCTGGGTCTTGTAGTGGAGAAAAGAACAAACCATTAGCAATTAGAAGCAAACAGGTTAGCTGGCAGTAAATCTCAAGACTAACTCATTCTTCACCACCCCGCCTCCATTTAACCTTGAACCCCAAATCAGATTGTTAATAGGTAGGCACATTCACACATTTGTGCAAATCTTCTGTAAGTGAACAATTGCTTACCGCACTTCTCATCTTTTGGAAATCTAGAGAGTGAACCACACCAGGGAACTCACTGATTTCTTTTCCAGCCAGGTAGTGACCCTTTTGCTTCTCATATGTCTCTTTATATTTTAGCTGTGAAGAATGCACAACATCGAGAATCACTGGGATTTGCTAACCAGCTTCTATCTCCTCAATAATAGCTCTTTAGCCCATGACAAGAAATGTTCTACTGACCTCACTGTTCACAAAGTCAGCATTCTTGGCTCCAACAATGGGAATATAACGTTCATCCAACGTATAACCATAAGCCTTGGTTCCCTCCCAGGCCCCTTTATACAATATCTAAAACAAAGAAATGTGTGTTAATGAAATTTTGATTCTACCTTTTGGGGGGATACTGCTAAAACAAAAATGGTAAAATTCAAGGTAAAATATTTCTGTTTAAAGATGGATATTTGACACTTCTTTTTGTACTGGTGGAATGTTTCACCCTTTTTCTCTCCTTCGTTTCTTAAACCGATGTTGAGAGCCTCTAGAAGAATTCCACTTATTTTCGGCGTATTAGACTTTTACCCCAGTTTATTACTTTTCTCTCCTTCAAACAAAACCATGTAACTTGAACTAGCTAGTCCTGCCCCCCCAATTAGAGGGGGAAACAAGGGAGGCACCAGGACCAAACAGGTGCAAGACTACTATGCAGTAGGCTAGATACAGAGGAAACCACATATTCTAGCTACCCTGGGGGTGAGGGAAGAGGATATGGGTGGTAGGACAAAAACGGAGGTGTAGGGAGGACAATTTGGTGATGGGAATCCCCCCTGATTTTATGTAAATATGTACCTAAAATATCATTGTCAACAATATGTAAGCCACTATGATCAAAATAAAAATTTAAAAAAAAAAAAGAAAAAAAAAGATGAGGTTTAAACTTGCTGAGAATCATTAGTTTGCCTATCTAAGTACAGTCAGGGCTGGCGAGGTGGTGCTAGAGGTAAGGTGTATGCCTTGCAAGCGCTACCCAAGGTAGGACAGCGGTTTGATCCCCTGGCGTCCCATATGATCCCCCCAAGCCAGGGGCAATTTCTGAGCACTTAGCCAGGAGTAACCCCTGAGCATCAAATGGGTGCGGCCAGAAAAACAAAACAAAACAAACAAAAAAAAGAAAAGTACAGTCATTTGACAAGTTTCAAATAAAATTTGTGCACCAAGGCATTATTTAAGTGTTTAACATAATTTACACATTTTTATAAAAGTACAAACAAATTACTATGGAAATAAAATTACCAAAGACTGCTGCCCTTTGGCATATATACATGCAAACTGTGTGTGCATGCACAAACACACTCACACACACAGAGCATCCTCTAATTGAAATAAAATTTGCAGTGAACGTCTTCCATTTTTTGGTTGGATAAATGTGAATATGGTTCCTAATAAGAGACTTGTCTTTCTTCTTTTTTCTCTGTGGACAGTTACTAAGTTCTGTGTGCCCAGAACTGCTAAAGCACTCCTATATGGACTCTCCATTTATGGAATGCCTTTCCTCCCACCTGTAAAGTCTCTTGAAGGTTCTGGACCATGGGTTCTGCTCCTTGGTGCTATCTATAATGTCAAGTAATCCAGAAGCTTAAAAATAGCACTTGAATAAATGCTAACCTAGAAAAATAATCTATATGATAAACAAGATTAAATATTATAAACATAGTACATCTCCTAACTGCTCAAAGAATCAGCCATGAATATGAATAAGGTAAAAACTTAAAATGGGGAAGTTAGTTGAAAATCACATAAAATAGAACTTACAGTACTGTAGAGTTTCCCCATGTCTTTGGAGTGGGTAATATGTGGAGTATCTGGAGAAAATATATACTTTCCCTTTAATTCTTTATTAAATGTTTCTTTATATTTCACCTAAGAAGAGAAAAAAAAAGCAAAATGTTTTACTACTAATATGCAATAATCAAACTATAGAGTTCAAACTAACTGGTTGAATTTTACTAATAGAACAGAATAATTTGGAAAAGAATGTTAACATTATCTAAAAATAGGTAAAGTATATCACCTACTAGTGGCGTTTAAAGACCTTCCAATAAAGATAATCTTATAACTTATGCATATATCCATTTTCTTATAAACAATTATCAGGAATTAAGCAAATTCATCCAAAGATATATACCTAACTGCACATTATACATTATATATTATACATACAGAAAACTTACATCACTTTGATTGACTGAGTTAATCTTGGCCAAAACAATCTCTGGAGGATCAACCACACTTGTAAAGTTGGGATAGTTGTCAAGAGCCTCTTTCTTATATTTTATCTGCAAATAAATAGAGATGATTAAGCTAGGTCTTTCCCAATAATGTGCCTATCCCTAGGTAATGAGAAAGTTAGGCCTAAAGAACAAATTTAAATACCTGATTAACCATTTCCTGGTTCTTAGTAACCCTCAGATGGTCCACAGAATCCAAGGGAATCCAGCCAATTCCTTTGAGCCACTCCAGGTCAGCTTTATAGACGTTCTAAGAGCAAGAAGAGAGATCACAGGTATAAATGAGTTAGCCATAAGATTTAGAAGACAAACAAGTAATAAATCTTTTCAGAAACTTTTTAAAAAAATTTTGGGCCACATCCTCTGACGCTCAGGGGTTACTCCTGGCTATGAGCTCAGAAATCGCTCTTCGCTTGGGGGACCATATGGTACGCTGGGGGATTGGACCTCAGTTCTTCCTGGATCAACCGTGTGCAAGGCAAACCCGCACCATTGCTCCAGTCCCCTTTTCCAGAAACTTTTGAAGGATGTCTCTCTAGTGGTTGTTCCTCACTGATTCAATTATTACTTTATATAAATAATATTTCTTGAGCCTGTCACTTTGAATGAAACACTGTGTTAAGAACTACATGGAATCTAGATGTAGATGTAGTTTATGCCAAAAGAGAAAGTGGTAAAGAGTCTAACAGCAGTGCTCAAATGTATGGACGCTAAGGACAGAGAATGCTTTTTTCAGCTATGAGCAGATAAAACATCTTTCTGAATATTTTAATTAAATAATAAAAATTAAACAAGTGCTCATATGTTGTAGGAGAAGGAAGTAATTCCTCTGCTACAGTCTATGTCTCCCTTTTCCCCACTAGTCTTACAAATTAAATTTTCACCATGTCATTCTGTTGCAATAGTCAGTATGTCAGTGTTTAAGTGTGGCACCTGTGCTACAGGCAGTCCTTGACTTCCAGTTTCCAGCTGATAGTGATGAGAAGACAGTTTGCTTAATGTACGTGAGCATCATGCTGGTGAACTGGGTTTCTGTTCCCTACAGGTGACAGGTGGCAGGTCCATATTTTAATTTTGATGTGCAGTGATCTAATTTAAACTCTTTATCCTAACCTTAACAAAGTTATACATGAAGGCTTCTGAATCACTTTATACTGGTTCATCTGTATTTTTTAAAGTTATTTTGCTTTAATTCCTTGCAAATAACTCCATTATTGTTTGCTAACCAGCACCTAAAGGAATGAGTTGATTGGCAAAGAATGGGGTATTTTCAGGACCTTGAATATATTATCACTAATATTGAGGCAGTTAATATTGTACATTAGTTGGTAAATATCTATGCAAATGTGAGAGAGGAGGTATTGATGGTAGAGATGATACGAAAGCAAGGTAAATTTAAAAAAAAACTCCCTTTGAAATTGAGAAATACACAATCAGTAGGCACAATCATCAATCAGTCTTGGTTTCCTAGATGCATTTGCTTTATATCCAGCTTGTTTCTTTTCTGGGGTCAAACTAATTATTTGTTGCCCAAAGTTACAAAGTCTGGCAATTTTCTAATATGACATAATTCTGAGTGTCTACATTTATAGAAAACTTAACTTACATCACTCTGGAGGTCATACGCCTTTCGTGCCTGAATAACATCATTTTGGTCAGGATGGCATGTCCATTGATGAAGGTAATTACGGTAGTCAATATCACTGACAAGGTTCTGTCCTTGCTTGGCAGCCAATACTGACACCATATCACCAGGGATGTTGATTTTAGCCTTTGTTTTATGGTAGTCTTCTTTGTAGAGCCTGTCATTCTGGATCTGCCCTGCATGCTCAAACCAAACCAGCTTAGGATCATCTCTCATCTTTGACACACCAATATAATGGCCTCTTTGCTTTACATGTTCAGCTTTGTATTTCAGCTGGTGGGAAGAAGAAATTTTCCATCAGTGTTGGCAAACACATGGGGTAAAAGACTCAATGAATATTGGCAAATCCAGCCCTGGGCCTTTTACATTCACTCCCATCTTAGATATTAAATAACAGAAAGAATTCAAATAAAATAAAAACAAACTAAAAATATAAAAGGAATGTTGACCTTTCCCTTCTGTTAAAAATTTATTTTAAGGCTAGAGATTTTTTAGTTTGGGACTTACAAAACTTGGGTTTAGAGAAATAGTAAAAAGCTTATGCTGCTTGTCTAGCATGCAACTGTAATTATGAATCTTGGCATCTCTAGTCATTGTCCCTGAGCCCAGAACCAGATGTAGCACCTGAGTATTTCTGTATGTGGCCCCCAAATAAAAAAAAAATAAAAAGAGTTTATGGAATAGAAAAACAAATAAAAGTTTTTTAAAACCAAAGAGAGAGGGAAAAAAGATTGTCCAACACACAAGGGAAAAGAAACTCCACCCATTTCCAGGTTTGGCTCAGTTTGCCAAAACAATATTCTGGAGACTTTAGCATAACTGGTTCCTACTCAGGTAAAGCTCACCCTTTGCAAAGTACATTCCTACACAGATGAATTACCTCACTTTGAACATCAGCAGAGTGATGGGCATGAACAAATGGAACTGCATCCGGAGGCAAAATGTAACCTGTAGCTTTTTGTTTCTCCCAGCCTTCCTTGTAGCGATACTAAAAGAAAGAACAACAGTTAGTTTAAATATCAAGAGTCATAATGAAGAGATAACTCTGTGCACTTATCTCCTCCAGTTCTATTATAATCTTTTATTTCCACACAAATTTCCAAGCTGCTGGGTAAAACCCTACCTGGTCCAGAATCCGGGCTGCTTCCTGGGCAGTATGCAGCAGTGGAGTTTCTGTGAGAGTGTACTTAGACTTGGTGTCATTCCAATTTTTTCGGTACTTTATCTGAGATAAGAGGCAAAGGGGTAAGTATCTTGATGTTAAGAAAATATAATGTTCTGGCATCAATCATCTAATGATTATCATTTTATTTCTGAGAGGAGTAGGTGGAAATGCTTTAGAAGTGACAGCTTCACAATTGGGCAATTTTAGACCAAGAGTCATGTACTCACATCATTGAGGATCTCACCACTTTGTTTTGCTGTCACATAATCAACTCTGTCATCCACTGGAGTAAAGCTGAGACTTTCTATTTTTGTTCGATATTTTTGCTAGGGGGAAGAAAACATGTTTTAGGCAGTCACTAGACAAGTTCCTGTGCTCCCATAGGAAAACATAGAGAAACAGCCTCTAGATTCAAGGGTTCACGCTACTAAAAGGGTTGAGAGCCATATTGGAACGGTTTCTTAGATATTTGGCTTTCTTCAAAGCATAATTTGGGGGTGGTTTGGGACACACCTAGTAATGCTCAAGTGTTACTCTTGGCTCTGCACTAGATTTACTCCAGAGATACTCATGAGATCATATTGGATGCAAATATCCTCCCTACTAGCACCCTGGCTCCTCTTTCTAGCATTTTGTTATTATTTTTTTAATGAATAAGCTGGTTTCTTAGACTTCCACTGATTTTAAGGTAACTGGTTTTCTTAGCTCTTAAAATTCTGTAACTATCATTGTGTATTCTAGTATTTAAAACCTCTCTTCAGCACAATAAACTTCTTCCAAATGTATTGCCATGGCTGACAAAAAAAACAAGTTCTCCATTTAATTTGATTCAATTTCAAATTTTTATGAGTACATTATATATAATTTTGTCATCATATATTATATGAGTGTATTGTATGTAGTTTCATAATGTGATAGGGATAAACTGGGAACATTTTGGAAATTGTCGACTATCTGGTTTAAATAACTAATTAAAATGGTTAACATTCTGATAAATAATGACTACATTTTCATGTAGTTTTGTTCAATATCCTAAAAATATACTAAATGAGACAAAAAAATCTTGAAATACCTCACTGAAGATATCAGCAGCATTTTTGGCATGATTGACTGAAACAGAATCATTTGGCATCCATCCAATCCCACGTAACCACTCCAAGTCAGCCTTGTACACAGCCTGTAAAAACAAGACCAGGATAAATCGAGCAACCCTCATTACATGGTCCTATGTATTTCAATTGGTGTACTTAAAAAAATAAAGTGATGATGATATAATTAAGCAGCCTATCAGAAGACATAAGCAAATTAATCACAAGGTCAAGGATCTCTGCCACCTTCCTTCCTTCCTTCCTTCCTTCCTTCCTTCCTTCCTTCCTTCCTTCCTTCCTTCCTTCCTTCCTTCCTTCCTTCCTTCTCCTCCTTCCTTTTTTCCCTTCCTCCCTTCCTTCCTCCCTTCCTTTTCCTCCTTCCTTTTCCTCATTCCTTCTCCTCCTCCTCCTCCTTCCTTCCTTCCTTCCTTCCTTCCTTCCTTCCTTACTTCCTTCCGTCCATCCTTCCGTCCTTCCGTCCTTCCTTCCTTCCTTCCCTCCCTCCCTCCCTTCCTTCCTTCCCTCCCTCCCTCCCTTCCTTCCTTCCCTCCCTCCCTCCCTCCCTCCCTCCCTCCCTCCCTCCCTCTTTCCCTCCCTCCCTCCCTCTCTCCCTCTCTCCCTCCCTCCCTCCCTTCTTCCTTCCTCCCTCCCTCCCTCCCTCATTCCTTCCTCCTTCCTTTCCTCCCTTTGGGTCACACCTGGTGGCACTCAGGGGATACTCCTGACTCTGTGCTCAGAAATCACTTCTGGCAGGCTTGGGGGGACCATATGGGATGCTGGGAATATAACCGGGTCTGACCTGGATTGGCCACATGCAAAGCAAATGCTGTACCACTGTGCTAGCTTTCAGGGCCCCTGGCACATGCTTTTTATTGGTGCTACTTCTGCTCAAGACCTGCACTGCCAGTTCTGGGATCAACCCTTCCAGAAGTACCTGCAGAAGCCATTTGAATGGAGGTGAGCTGGCCCCTCACATCTCCTAGTCAATGAACCCCAGCATAATACGAAGAAATTATCACACTACAAGCTCAACAATGGGAAGTAATGTAGGACAACACCATGCATAGAGAATAAAGATGGCAGCTCTAATGACCTAAAGATGCCAACCACCTTTTTAACCTTTCATATAAGGAGTTAAAGAAGAATATGGAGGAATTTCATAGAAAAGAAAGCATGGCGCAAGCTGAATATACCACAAATAAAAATCAATAGAACATGAAAATAGAGGTGAGAAAACTCCAAACTGAAATAACAGGACTAAAAATCTTGGTAGGTGAAATGAAAACTGCACTGCAAAGTTGATGCAACATCGTAATAGCAGCTGAGGACTGAATCAGTGAGCTACAAAATGAGATGCATAACAACTCCATACAATAGAAGAGATTGGAAAAGAGCCTTAAAAACAATCAAACAATGGAAATATACTTAAAAAGTGTGAACAGACATAAATAAAAGTCTTTGATAAACTCAACAGAAATAACATAAAAATCATTGGAGTCCCAGAGACCCAGGAAGAAAATCCCAGGAAGAGTCAACAGTCAAGGACATCATTGCAGAGAAAACCACAGAACTAAATTTTGCAGACAACCAAATCCTGCATGTCTAAAGAGTACCAGCTAAAAGAGATCTGAAAAATCTCTTTTTTCTTGGGGTTAAAAAAAAGCACCCCAAGATATGTCCTAGTTACAATGACAAATCCCACAGATAGAGATAGAATATTGAAAGCAAACAAGGTAAAAAAAAAAGAAATTACATTCAAAGGAGCATCCTTACAATTTACTGTAGACCTATCACAAGAAACTCTCAAGGCCAGATGGCAGTGGTGGGATATAGGGACAAAACTCAATGAAATGAATGTTTCGCCTAGAATACCACACCCAGCCAAACTCACGTTCAGGTTTGAAGGAAGTATTCATACTTCATAGATAAACAAAAACTCAGAAACAGTATAGACTCAATACCAGCCTTAAAGGAAAAGCTGAAAGGACTACTTTAAGACAGAATAGACCAACAGACACACCAAACTTTTACATAAAGAGGACACTAAATACCATGACTTTTATCTCAATGGACTAAATGCACCAGTTTAGAGACACAGAGTGGCAAAATGGATTAAAAAGCTGAATCTATCATTCTACTGCCTACAATCCAAACATTCTGTTTGTTCTGAATAGTCAGAACAAACATAGACTCAAAATCAGAGGTTGGAGGAAAATCATCCAAAGAAACAATTCCCTTAAAAGAGCTGGAGTGGCCATATTAATATTTGATGAAACAAACTTTAGACTCAGACAATTTATAAGGGACAATGATGGACATTTTGTAATAATCCAGGGATATGTGCAACAGGAAGAAATTATACTCCTAAACATATATGCACCTAATGAGGAATCACCAAAATATTTAAAACAATTGTTGACAATTCTGAAAGAAGACATCAATAGCAACACAATAATAGTAGAGACCTCAACACTGCTCTGTCACTCCTTGATAGGTCAACCAGGCTGAAACTCAACAAAAATATATTAGCTCTGATAAGAGAAATTGAAGAAAGTGGACTAGTAGACACATATAGGGCTCTCTACACCCAGAAAACTGGAAACATATTCTGCTCCAGTTTACATGGGTCAATCTCCAGGATAGACCACATAGACCACATGATGGTCCATAAAACATACCTCCATTAAATCAAGATGACAGATATTGTACAAACTACCTTCTCAGATCACAATGCATTGAAATTAGAAATGAATTACAGATACAGAGGAAATACTTGAACACCTGGAAATTAAACAGCTCAGTATTGAACAATCAGTGGGTCACAGATGAAATCAAAGAACAAATCTAAAGAATCCCTGAAACAAATATTAATGAAGACACAAATTATCAGAATTTGTGGGACACAGCAAAAGCAGTACTAAGAGGAAAACTTATAGCTTTGCTAGTACACATCAGGAAGAAGGGGCCAATATAATAACTTAATGACACAACTTACAAAATTAGAGAGTGATCAACAAAATGAATGAAACATAGGTAGGTAGAGAGAAATAACAAAAATTAGAGCAGGAATCAATGAAGTGGAAATCCAAAAAATGTATCTAAAAGATCAATGAAAGCAAAAATTGGTTCTTTGAAAAAATAAACAATATTGATAAACCACTAGCAAAACTCACAAAGAAAGGAAAAGAGAGAAACTTAAGAAACTGATATCAGAAATTAAAATGAACAGATTACTACAGATACTACAGAAATTCAAAGGGTAATTAGAGACTACTTTGAGAAACTGTATGCCACAAAACAAGAGAACCTGGAAGAAATGGATAAATTCTTGGAATCTTATAATCTTCACAGTTGAACCAGGATGATCTAGCATATCTCAACAGAGCCATTATTATTGAGGAAATTAAAATGGTAATCAGAAGTCTTCCCAAAAACAAAAGCCCAGGCCCAGATGGATTCACTAATAGATTCTTTCGAACCTTTCAAGAGGACCTACTACTAATCCTTTTCAGACTCAAAAAATTGAAGAAACAGAAACACTTCCAAACAGTTTTTATGAAGCTAACATCTCCCTGATATTAAAACTAGACAGAAATGCTGCAAAAAAAAAAAAGAAAGAAAAGAAAAGAAAACTACAGACCAATATTTCTGATGAATACAGATGCAAAGATCCACAACAAACTCCTAGGAAATAGGATCCAATGCCTCGTCAAGAAGATCAAAAATAATGACCAAGTTGATATCATTCCAGAGATGCAAGGATGGTTTAACATATGCAAATCAATAAACATAATATACCATATCAACAAAAGAATAAAACATATGATCATATCAATAGATGCAGAGAAAATGCCACAGCATGCATAAACTTTTAGGGGAGTTCAGCCCACCAGATTTTCCTGGTGAGGAAAATAACTGAGCTCCCCTAAAACTTCATGCATGCTATGGCAAGAAAGCATTTGATAAATTCCACACCCATTGATGATAAAATATAATCAAGGATATTTACCACAAGCCAAGGGCAAATATACTCAATAAAGATAAACTAAAGCTCTTCCTTTAAAAATCTGGTACAAGACAAGGTTGCCTCCTCTCACCATTCCTATTTAACATAATACTGGAAATACTTTCCACAGCAATTAGGCAAGAAAAAGATATTAAGGGCATCGAGGTAGGAAAGAAAGAAATCAAGCTCTCACTGTTTGCAGATGACATGCTACTCTATTTGGAAAATCCTAATGACTTCACCAAAAAGTTTCTAAAAACAATAGATTCATATAGCAAATTGGCAGGCTACAACATTAAAATACAAATGAACATTAAAAAAATCCCATTCACATTAGTGCCACAAAAACTCAAATATCTTGGAGTCAACTTAACCAAAGAGGTAAAGGACCCATATAGAGAAAACTACAAAACTTTCCTTCAAGAAATAAGAAGACACAAGGAAATGAAGACACAAATCATGTTCATGGATTGGGAGGATTAACATAATTAAAATTGTAATATTGCCCAAAGCATGGTGCAGAATTAACACAATTCCTCTAAGGATACCCATGGTATTCTTCAAAGAAGTGGATCAAACACTCCTGGAATTCATTTGAAATAATAAACATCCACGAGTAGCTAGTAGCTACTACTAGCTAGTAGCTTTTTTTTTTACCTTAGGAAAAAAATGATGGGAGGCAACACTTTCTCTAACTTTAAAGTGTACTACAAAACAGCAGTCATTAAAAAAGCATGGTATTGGAATAAAGACAGAACCTCTGATCAATGTAATAGAATTGAGTATTCAGAGAGAAGAGCTCATTCTAAACTGTAGTCACTTACATCACTCTGTAGTTCATAGGCTTTCTTGGCCTGGATCACGTCATTTTGGTCAGGCATGCAGGTCCACTGGTGTAGTTTATGGCGATAATCAACATCACTGACCAGGGTCTGGCATTTTTTAGAATGCAAGATAGACAGCATATCCACAGGGCTTTGGAACTTCGTCTTCCACTTGGCCCATTGCAGCCGATACTCTCTCTCATTCTGAATCTTGTCTGCTAACAGGGCCCACCGGATCTTGTTGTCATCTCTGGCTGTAAGGGTACCCACATAGTGTCCCTTCTGCTTCTCATGGTCAAGCTTGTATTTATACTAGATATGGGAAAACAGAAGGTAGGTCAAATGATATTTTATCGATAGAGAATTTTCTAACATGTTCACAAGTTGAACAGAACATGCTTACATCACTGGCAATCTCTCTGGAGGCCTTGGCAGCCTGGAAGGGGATGGCATCCAATCGAACATCACAACTCATCTTTACTTCATCCCAACCTTCACGATAAACTTTCTGAGAAGGAAAAAACAGGGGCTCAGTTTATATTTAAATTCACCTATAACTTTACAAGTTCAGGATTAATCTCAGAATGATACAGCTTTGGGTGTTCTTCCACTCAGGATTCAGAAAAGATTCTATTTAAAGGAAAAAAAGAAGGGGAAGCTGCCAGATTATAGGAGGGGTGTCCTTAGACAGGTTACCAAGAAAAAGAAACTTTCTCCTTTTATATCTTTTTAAGAAAGAGAGGTGGTAAGTACTTTTCATTGCGTTTGAGACAGGTGGGCCCAAAAAAACAGTGGTTAGAGAAATTGAGATAATTCTCTGTTGGTGTTTGGTCATCTAGGTTATGCAGTTTCTGACAGTTTTTTCTGAAATGTACAATTAAAATTTTTTATTTTGGCACCATGGTTTATAATACAATAGAGGTTCGTGCCCAATACAATCCTTTACCACACCCTCCACCATTTTTCCACTTTTCTACCATCCTCCAAAACTCTACCCTTCCACTGTGATAAACTTTCTACTAATTCTCAGTTCTGCTGCTTTTTGATAAAGGTACAGTTTTGAAGTCAGTTAAAGAAAAGAGAATAGGAAAGAATCAACATGTCATTTCTGGTATAAAAGAGTGCTCAATTACAAAGATATGGGTTATTACAAAGATTCTTTTTAATTTGAATGACTGGCTTGATATACTCATTATGGTTTATGAACAACTAAATAGATTTAGCTGCTTCTTATATTGGTAGTGTTAGGATAATCTTAAATTCAGGTATTAATGGAATATTGCTGAATATTTTTTGTTTTTGTTTTTGGGCCACACCCACTGGCACTCAGGGGTTGCTCAGAAATCGCTTCTGGCTTGGGGGACTATAAGGGACGCTGGGGTATCAAACCGTGGTCCATCCTGGGTTAACACATGCAAGGCTTACAACATGTGCCACCTCTCCGGCCCCATATTACTGAATTTTTATAATTCAATGATTCAACTTAAGTTGGAGGCAGGGGTATTCAGGAGGCATAGAGATAGTACAGAGTTTACAGTACTTATCTTAAATATTCCACAATTTTATTAGTTTTAGTTTTTGGGTCATACCTAGCCGCGTTCAGGAGTTACTCCTGGCTCTGTGCTCAGAAATTACTCCTGGAAGGCTTGGGGGACCATATGGAATGCCAGATTCGAACCACCGTTTGTCCTGCATCAGCTGCATGCAAGGCAAATGCCCTACCGCTGTGCTCTCTCTCTGGCCCCTGGTTTGATCCCTGGGACTGCAAATGATCCCTGAGTCAAGAGTCAGGAGTAAGCCCTGAGTACCTCTCAGTGGCTTTACCTGCAACGATGGAGCTGGCGCCTCCCCACCTAGGCAGTGTGAGAAGTATACTGTCCATAGCCCTGAATCTGATCCCCCTGAGAAATGGATTAATACCCTATTTATGAATATTATTTATGAAACATTGGATAAAAGTTGATGTTTTCTAAAAATGGGAAAGTATTTGCTTGGCCATTTACCACTGTCACAGAAAAAATTATTATTTAGAAAGGTATTATGTCATGATAGAGGATATTGAACCCAAGCCTCCCACAATCAAAGTAAATGCTCTAACACTGTAACACATTCACAGCCCAAGATTTCTTACTTTTTGGAAGATAAAGGATGTTTCTGAGCTTATCTTATATGTTTTTTTAGCCATATTATTAGGTTCTCTCTCTCTCTCTCTCTCTCTCTCTCTCTATATATATATATATATATATATATACACGTTGAGAGAACCTAATATATATATATATATATTTATATATATGGCCTCCTCTCTCTCTTTCCCTACCTTTCCCAGTGGTGCTGGGGAACCCAAGGCACACTCTCTGTCAGTACTGGGTGTCAAGGAAAGGTCTGTGATGTTGGGAATCAAACTCAGGGCCTCACATAGTGCTCCACTCAGCCATAACTTTGTTAGTGTCAGTGTCATACCAGCAGTGTTCAGGAATGCTGAGGGATTGCTTTTGGCTCTGTGTCCAGGGCTCTCGGCAGGGTTTGAAGCACCATATGGAATAGTAGGGGTCAAACCTGGCAAGTACCCTATCCACTGTACTCTCTTTAGGGTCTCCTCTACAATCTCTTTATATGATCTCATCTGGTCTGCTATTTAATGAATTGTAAGCTGGTTCTTTTGCTTCTCCTTAATATATAATATTTTTCCATGCAAATTATGACCATTTTATCATCTTTTCCCCAAATATTAATCTTGCTCTTATTCTTAAATAATTATTTTGGTTTGAATGAGGTTTGTCTGGATTTTACATGAAATAATTGGTGATATCAATTCTTATATTATTCTTTACTTGAATGAGAAACTTACTTGCTGAGAATAAGCCTGACCATTAATTTGAGCTTTATTCTTTTACTTGTGTTAAGAAAATATCCATTTACTTTAATTTTATTGAAATTTTTTTTTAAAATTTGGTTCTACATTTTCCAAATTTATAACATAAGCACATGGTTTTCCTAATTTGTTCTAAGTTCTTGAATATGGGAGAATCTTGGCATTCTTGGATGAATCTCAGTTGTTTGTGTGTGTATCATATATATGTGTGTGTATCACTGTTTTACATTTGTTTAGATTTACTTAAAATGTCTCCAATACATTTCAATATATTGAATTATATTTAATAGTTTTTGGTAGTTATAATGGCCTTTTCTCTTTTATTAGGCTTTATTTAATTTAATTTTGTTTTGTTTTGTTTTTGGGTCATACCAGGAAGTGCTTAGGAGCTACTCCTGGCTTTATGCTCAGAAATCGCCCCCGACAGGCTCAGGGGATCATAAGGGATGCCGGGATTCAAACCACCATCCTTCTGCATGCAAGGCAAGCACCTTATCTCCATGATATCTCTCCAGTCTCTTTTATTAGGCTTTAAGGTAGTTTTATATTTTGAATTTATAAAGGAATTCTGGCCCTAGCATATGAGCAGAAGAATAAAAGTTTTGCTAATCTTCTTAATTTTCCTGTTACAGTTATTTTTCTTTATATTGAGTCAGTTTTGGTGATTTACTGTTTTCCAGAAAATCCCCCAGTTTTTATTTTTTATTTTTTATTATTTTATTTTTTTGGTTTTTGGTCACATCCAGCAGCGCTCAGGGGTTACTCCTAGCTCTGTGCTCAGATCGCCCTTGGCAGGCACAGGGATATAAGATGCTGGGATTTGAACCACTGACCTTCTGCATGCAAGGCAAATGCCCTACCTCAATGCTATCTCTCTGGCCCCAATCCCCCAGTTTTTTAATGTGCTTAAAATTAATTTGTGTATAAAGTCATGCAAAGAATTCTCATCATTATTTTGAGAAACTGCCATTAATCCCTCTTTCTTTATGTTCTACTTTAGTCTCTTGCATGTTCCTTGTTTTGATCTCTTTCTTTTCATTAGTTAACATTACCTTACTAGTACCAGGATTCTGTTCCCCTCTTTTGTTCTGATGAAAAGCTAATGGCAAGGAACATCTTTTCACCTTTCGCCACCCCAGTCTCCTCTCCCTGGCTCGAAAGGATTTTTACTTGGTACTATCACAGCATCCACTGGTTGAGTTACAAACAAGAAGTCTTGTGATACTTACGTTGCTCACATTAAGAGCATTGGCTCTAGCCAGATTAATTTCTGGAGTGTCAGGCATTATGTGGATTGAAGTTTTATCTTTGTCCCAAAGTTCTCTGTACTTTGGCTATGGAAAGAACAAAAGAAAACCAAAGTTACTTTACAATTTGTAATGTTGTATTCTCTAGTGTACAAAGTTTAACTTTTTTGATGCCAACGTTTTTCATATTAAAGCAAAAATAAGGCTGGAGAGAGAGTACTGTTGACAAGGTGCTTCCCTCGCACAGATTAAGTTTAGATCCCCAGCACCTACTTAGTTCCTTGAAGAGTGATTCCCTGAATTCAAAGTCAGGAGTACCACTGAGTGTCTGAGAACCACTGGGTGTGACCCTAATAACTCCCCAAATAAATAAAGTGAAAATCATTTCATATAAGTTGCTCAAATTTGACATAAAATATTTTAATAACTTTTGCATTTTAGTTTAATAATAAAACAATAATAAATAACAAAACAATAAATACTGATAATAAATGAAAACTTTTGTTTATTTAGTATTAGTATAATATAAATAATACATATTCAATAATAAAACAATTTGTTACATTTATTTAAATTATAACTCATCAATATTACTGACTAGTTATATTTTTTGTTTTGTTTGTTTGTTTGTTTTTTGGGTCACACCTGGTTGTGCTCAGGGGTTACTCCTGGCTCTACGCTCAGAAATTGCTCCTGGCAGGCTCGGGGGACCATATGGGATGCTGGGATTTGAACCACCATCCTTCCGCATGCAAGGCAAATACCCTACCTCCATGCTATCTCTCCAGCCCCTACTGACTAATTTCTTAATTATATTATTTATTATTTATTCAGAACACTAACTGAACTATAATATGGGAGAAGAAAGTAACTCACAATGCTAATGTTTTCAGCATTTGATTTGGCAAGAACCACTTCCGGTGTATCCACAATGCTTGTGTATTTGAGGTTCACCACAGGGGTCCGGTAGACACTGTCTCGAAAGATTTCTTGTGCATTTTTCACCCTCAGGACCTCAGGAGACCCTTCAGGTATCCAGCCAATGCCACGTAACCACTCCAAGTCAGCCTTGTAGATAGCCTGGAAAACAAAAGAAAGATGTATAAAAACAGGATTAACTTTTCAGAAACTCGTGATAAATAAGGAAATTGTATTTTAATATTTCTTTCTTTTTCCACAAACAGTAAATGAAAATAATGAACATGTACCTGGCAAGCACAATCCCTCCCATACACAACAGTTTTGTTCTGCTTTGCTTTCTGTGGCAGGGTGGGAAAGGGGATAGTATCTACAACACATTCTCAACAGCAGATTTAAATTTAGCATATATTAAAAGGCAGTAGAAGCTCTGGGCAAGCATGGATGAGTTCTGAATGACAATAGGTAATCATCATGTTAGGCATTGTGGAATTTTAACACATTGACACTAGCACATACCACCAGTGGCTTACACTTGATGTGGTTTGATTAAGAAAAATTGCAAAGTTGGTGTCAATGTGTTAAAGCGATAACAATAGGTTCTCTAGGAAATTCTCTACACAGCACCCCAAACAATCTTTTTAAAATTTAAAGTTCAAATCTAATCTCACACATTTCCCCATCACTTGGCTTCTATTGGTCCTAGAAAAAAACTCTTTAATACAGACTTAAAGGTAACATATGGTTGGTCTCACTCCCAATCTCTAGCAATTCTTTCTGATTTGTCTTCTACTTGTTTTTCTTTGACCTATGCATTCTAACCACACCAGCCACCCTCATTTGTGGTTTGTAAACAACTCCATGAATTCATTTTGCAGGAATACAACCCCCATGATTCTCTCTGAGCCTTCAGATACCGATGAAATCAGCACTTCCAAAGATGAGTTTTCTCTTTCTTTTCATAAGAACATCATGGATCATTCCTTCTCAGACATCTAGATTGTTTTAAACTGACATGAACTAATTAACATCTATTTCTTCTTTTTTAATCAATGGATTCCTTAAAGTCAGGAACTTTTTCTTGTTTCTTCTTCATTGTTTACCACTGTATCTTTACCACAATGTGTATGTTTGGACACATGGTCTGTATAAGTACCTTTTATTTCATATTGTATATGAATATATACTTTTAAATAATTTTTATTGAGATCCATGTGAATTAGAGTCTTTCACAGTAATGTATAAGTACTTTTAAAGGGATAATTCAGACTCTAATTCCCAGCTTTACAATTTTTGGGGTTTTTTTTGGGGGGGCACTCCCAGTGACGCTCAGGGGTTACTCCTGGCTATGCGCTCAGAAATCATTCCTGGCTTGGGGGACCATATGAGACACCTGGGGATCAAACCGAGGTCCATTCTAGGCTAACACAGGCAAGGCAGATGCATTACCCCTTGTGCCATGGCACCAGGCTGAGCTTTACAATTTTTAGCTCAGTTGGTTTTTCTTTTTTCCAAGATTACAATCCTCTAATCCTTTATGGATTGGGGTTTGCTTTTTCTTCATTATCAAAAAATCCACTTTACATTTCTTGTTCCAAATGAACCAGTTACTTTGCTCTACATTAAATTCAGTTATTAATTTTATTTTTTAATTTTAAATATTTATTTGGGCCACACCTGGGGGTGATCAGTAGTAATTCCTTGCTCTGCACTCAGGAATTTCTCCTGGTAGGCTCAGGGGAACCTTATGGAATGATAGGGGTCGAACCTGGGTCAGCCATGTTGCAAGGCAAACCTCCCTGCTATCCTATTGCTCCAGCACCTAATTATATTTTTAATCTAATATTTTTACTGTTGTGGAGGCCATACCTAAGTGTCAACAGGACTAAGGGCTACCAGAATACAACTCTATAAAGCTGGGGAAAGCATAGGTAGTGCTGATGATCAAATCCTAATATAAGACAATAGACCTACTGCTTGAATCACATTAACAGACTCAATAATTTTATTAAAAAGAATATTGTGCTCTTCATAAATGGTATTTTAATTATCATTATGGAACAAAGATAATTTTTTAAAAATGATTAAGAGAAGTTAAAAGACTTAGAATGTGGTTCAGTTATAGAATATATGTCTCATATATGTGATGCCCTGGGTTTGATCGCTAATATTACAGAAAAAAAAGAAGAGAGTGAAATTAGAAATGCTTCTAGGGGTCGGAGAGATAGCATGGAGGTAAGGCATTTGCCTTACATGCAGAAGGTCGATGGTTCAAATCCCGGCATCCCATATGTCCCCTAAGCCTGCCAGGAGCGATTTCTGAGCATGGATAGAGCCAGGAGTAACCCCTGAGCGCTGCCGGGTGTGACCCAAAAATAAAAAATAATAATAGAAATGTTTCTAAAGTTTTAGAGATAGCTAATTTAGGAGAAGAGATGATCAAAGTGGGTTACTTAGAAATACTGAATATTTTCTTTCCTCTTTCTTTAAAAACTTTTTTGACATGCCTATTTCAATGCACAGATGTGACTTGGTTTAAGAGAAGGCAGCATCTCTTTAGAAATTAGGTTCCATCTGCCAGTTACCAATTAATTTCAAGTGCTGATATACTTAAACAAAGTCATTTATTGTGAGAAAGCATTTCTTGAAGCTTATGGGAATTAAGTGCAGAAAGTAACTAAAAGAAGGTCCACATCCCCATCCTATCCAAGACATAAATAACCTGACGAGACCTATCATTTCAAAAATTTATGAAAGGCTCTCATTTCCAAAGGAGTAAATGAGCATAAAATATTAGATATAAAATACTTTTGGTAAGTTACTAAAAAAGAATATTGTAAATAATATCAAGTTAAGAGAAACGAGGGAATGGAACCTGCTACTAACATTTGAAATGAATTTCAAGGGTAATAAGCATTTTTTTTGTTTGTTTGTTTTTGGGCCACACCCGTTTGATGCTCAGGGGTTACTCCTGGCTATGCGCTCAGAAATCACCCCTGGCTTGGGGGGACCATATGGGATGCCAGGGGATCGAACCGTGGTTCGTCCTACGCTAGCATTTGCAAGGCAGACACCTTACCTCTAGCGCCACCTTCCTGGCCCCAGTAATAAGTATTTTATTTAAGGATATTAAGGTTCTAAGTAAACTGCAAATACTGCACACATTAACAAATATAAATAAAAATTATTGTGGCACTACTAGTAATGAAAATAAAATTTGCTGAATAAAACCAGTAATCCAGTAAATAATCAGCAGACTTGGTAAAATAGTAAGGAGATATGCTTAAGTAGAGAATAGAGTTTTTCTAAGCACTCAGGAATGACCAGGTGAAGCTTGTGAAAGTATGGACTAGCCATTTCCCTCACTCCTCATCTCTTGTACCCATATACTTACATCACTCTGCAGGTCATAGGCTTTTCTAGCCTGGATCACATCATTCTGGTCAGGGAAGCAGGACCACTGGTGCAGGTATTGGCGATAGTCCACATTGCTGGCCAGTGCCTGGCCTTCTTTGGCAGCATGGATGGACACCATGTCTGCTGGGATGGAAATCTTGGCCTTGTGATGATTGTAGGCCTTTTTGTATAGCCTGTCATTCTGCATCTTCAACACATTTGCTGCCCAAACCAACTTAGGATCTTCCTTGGCACTGGGACATCCAATATAATGTCCTTTCTGTTTCTCATAAGCAGTTTTATACAAATACTGGTAGATGGAACAGAAAAAACAAAGTAATTTTTCTATACACTGTTCTAGAGAGTATGCTTAGACTAACTCTATTTTACTTATATTATCTCTTGAACCTACTTTTCTTTTCTTAATATCCACACATGTTTTACTTAGACTTTATGTACACAGTCTTTTATTTTTTTTAGGCTTTGTCCCAAATCCCAATCCGCAAACTGCTTTGGATCTGTTGGTTTTATTGCAAGACTATTTGCTAATTCTTGGGTGTGGGAATAAAAGGAGTATACAATTTAATTCCTCTATTAAGGACTTCTTGACTATACAAATTATCAAATATAAATGGTAGTGCAGAAAGAAAATGAAGAGGCATAATTAATTACTAGCCAGCAGCAATGATCAAGACTGTCATGGGAAATTTTTCCTGGACATGTGGAAGGAGCCTGCCCTGGTGCACAGTTCCGTGGGACAACTTGGCTACACTTCCTTTTTCTTCAGGATCAGCGGGCCCACGTTATCGCCTGTCAGCTCATTGTGCTTGTTGTGAGACCCATCACAGGCAGGAAACGTCTTGGAGCGCCAGCAGCGACAATATGCTGCCTTGGTGAGACACAGGTCTTCGATGTTGATCTCATTGACAACTTTAGGGTTTTCTTTCTGGATTTTAAGGTTGATCAAGCTGTCCTTCTGCTGCTTCTTTTTGGGGAGGAATGGCCGGACGGCCAGGTAGCCGAGCAGTGCCAACACACCAAGAAAAGGCAATAGCCGGAGCCATTCTGCAACTGTGAGGCGCGCGAAGCCGGCGACGCTGTCGGGCACGGGCAGCCGCCGCAGGTAGGCGGGCAGCTGCACCTTGACGATGCGCGCCACGCTGTCCAGCACCATCCTGGCGCGGTCCTCGCCGCCCGGCCGCCCGGCCCCCCGGCCCCCCGGCCCCCTGTACACAGTCTTGATTCATTGATTTGTCTTGTATATCTATGTCCATGAAAGCACTGTATTTTTTATAACTTTAAGGCCAGAGCCTTAAAGATTTGAGATTATTTTCAATATTGGCTGGTTCACATCTCACAAGTCAGTCCTCACATATTTTGACATAATTACCACCTATAGCTTATATTTTATTTCAAGTTAACTTGATTCCATGTACAGAAAGATTTGTTTCTAAGATATAAACTTATCTTAAAATAAATAATTACACTTAGTGGGAACAAATTGGTATTTTTAGTACATTAATACAGACTATGGCTATTTTGAAATGTATACCAGGTGCTGCATAAAATTCATCAGGAAACCACATTACAAAGCAGCATATTATGAACCAACAGAATTCTTTGTACCCAAAGAATATCTGTAACTGCTTGTAAATAAACTAATATCAGGAAGATATTGAAATGAATACCACAGTTATTTTAGTGAACTAAAATATAAGAAGAACCTAATCAAGCAGTGATGCAAACAGGTCCTAAAATGGTTCTAAATGTTCTTCCAATTTAAATTTTAAAGTAACATACTACTGAAAGTGACTGTTATTCTGATGAACTCTAATTCCTGGAGAATTAAGTGCATAGTTAGTGTAGTACTTACTCCCTGGATATGTACTAGTTAGTATTTTCTAAGGTAGGGCAAGGAAAGTCTCTTACATCACTGGCAATATCTCTGGAAGCCCTTGCATGCTGGATCCCAATGGCATCTGCTCGCAGGTCATAACCAGTCATCTTCATATCATCCCAGGCCTGCTGATAGTGTTTCTGCAAATGGAGATGATAAAGTTAGAGACATGCTGATGAAGGAGCTGTTGAGTCAGCATTCCTAAAAGATTAATGAAAGACTGAAAGATTACAGTAAAAATCAAATCTTTTTAAAAGCCTTAAATGATTGGGGATGGGTATACAGTGCTGTTCAGGCCCTGCAATACTAGCATCACCCTGGCAGGACTCAGGGGATTCCAGGGTCATAGCCATAGGTGCTGGGGATCTCTATTGCTGTATTTGGTGATGCTTTAGGGACCACATAGTCCAATGCACTCAAGGTAAACATCTTAACCTTTATACTGTATCTCCAGTTCCATACATCTTTATAATATATATATGGAACCATATAGTTCCTTTTATAGTCAAGGAATAAAAGGAATGGTAGGAAAATTTTTGGTCAAGGACTCTTAGGAGCATCTCAAAAAAAGGTCCCATGAGGCAGAAGACATCCTGAAAAGCAAAAGGGATGTAGTGTCTTACATTGCTGATTTGCAGAGCATTGAGCTTGGACTGCAGCATCACTGGTGTGTCAGCCGGTACATTCACATTTGCCTTCTCCTTGTCCCAGGCATCACGATACAATGGCTGAACAAAACAAAAAAACAAAAGATGGCCCATTAACAATTGGGTCAATTACCACATGCATGAAATTATAGGTTCAAAGGTCTAAGATGGAAAGTAGTTTGCATTTTGTTTGCAGTTGCATTTGTTTGCAGTTGCATACATGTGTACATAAACACACTGGTAGTGACTTCAACAAGATGTGGCATAAATCAATTCATGAATGAAATAATGATGTGAAATTATTCTTTTTCATTTATGCATATCTACCTATATAGCTGTTAAGCCAACATGGCAGGGAATTATAATCATCCATAATGGTAATCAGGTTTTGGTTTTTCTTGGCCGAAATAATTAACAAAGTATCTTATACCGAGATTATCTGAGGACTTTTGTTTTGTTTCATCAGATCATCATATCTGGAGATACTTGAGGCTATTTTTGCTCTGTGCTTGGAGGACACTCCAATGGTGCTTAGGGGCCTTATGCCATGCTGGGGATAAAATGTAGGGCTTAGTCAAAGCATGTGTTCATCCCACTGAACCAAGTCTGTGGTCCCTAACTCTGAGCCTTTTTATTTATTTTATGTTTGAACATCAATAAAATATGGTAATTTTGTGATCATGGTATTAACTAGTAGACCTTTATTACATACAAGAGCCCCAAATGTGTTCAAAATCTTTTTCCTTCTGTGTAACATGAATAAATACCTAATAATCCTATTGACTTATATTTTGGAGACTATTCATAGATTGGGCATATAAAATTCTGTCTGGTTATTCAAATATCTAATGCTGGTCTTGACAGTTTAAATTTCAAAGTATAATTCTTTCCTGAGAATTCTTCAATTTGTATGAATATACCAACAACCTAGTTTACCTCACTAATCTGTAGAGCATTGGTCTTCGCTAAGATGACTTCAGGGGTATCAACAATGCTAGTGAATTTGAAGGCTTCAGGTCCAATACGATACAACCTTTCATTGAGAAGATTTTGAGCATTCTTTACTCTCATCACTTCCACAGAACCTTCTGTCAACCATCCAATACCCTTCATCCATTCCAGGTCTGATTTGTATACATTCTGCATAAAGAGGAGTGAATATGGTATAAGAGAATTAAATCTACCCACTCAGAACACAAAACATATGAATTAGATGCTACATCTTCTTAAATTATCTCGACGGTCAATTCTGTGAAATTCAAAGATACTAATATTTAATACTGGGTATTCTAAATCTGACTCACATCTCTAGGAGAAGTAATCACTTTTTCCAGGACTTGGAGCATGCACAAGTGGGATTTGTGAACAGATAGATAGTAATGACACTTGTTTTTATTTTTGTACTTGGTTAAGCTTCTGCATTCACTATTTAAAATCTACCTTTTATAAAGTACCATCTATAGCAATTTAGGAAAAAAACATTTCCTAGATACATAAGGATTAAAAAAAAACTAGTAACAATATCTATGTTCCCCTCTCTTTTTTCTATTAACAAATATATTAACTTGAAATCCAATATTTTTATACCTAGCTCTGTTTCTGAAATTTAAATATCTGATCATACAAGTGATCATATAAGAATAACTGGACTAAAATTTTCTACCTAAAATCACAAAAGGAGAGGTTGATCTTCATCTTAATGGATGAGATTTGATTATAGGAAGAAATCCTCTGTAAGTTTGAAAATGTTTGGAAAAATTCTTTCTACTGCCATGAAATTCGCTTAGATTACTATTTAATGTATGTCTCTAAGGAAACAACTGATTAAACATACTGACACAGACCACCCCTAAATGGTGAAAATATACCTACATCGCTCTGCAGTTCATAGGCTTTTTTAGCCTGGATCACGTCGTTCTGATCTGGCAGACATGTCCACTGGTGTAGGTAATTGCGATAATCAGTATCGCTAACCAGAACCTGGCATTTCTTAGCTTGAACTATTGACATCATGTCCAATGGTGTATTGTAAATTCCTTTAGACTTCTCATAAGCTTTCTTATATTCTCGGTCACTCTGGATCTTGGCAGCATGTATAGACCACACCAATTTGGGATCATCCTGTAGGCTTCGGAAACCAACATGGTGGCCCAATTGCTTACGGTAACCTTCTTTGTACTTGTACTAGAATTGGGAAAATAAGATAAAAAGATATGTATGTGTATATATATATATATGAACAATGTTTTAAGAACATTTTCATACTTTTGTTTTGTAAGTAGAAGTGAGTCAAAGAATTAAAGGAAAAACATCAGTTAAAATCTCAGTTTTGATAAAAGAAAAAAATCCTTTCTCAAATTAGAATAACTTAAGCATGACATCTTGTTGTATATTCCCAAATTTTCCAGCATTTAAGACGACTTTTTAAGCCATGAAAAGCTTCTTAAAAGTCAGGGGTCATCTTATACACTGGTATAAGGTATGCTGAAACTTACTCTAGCTTCAGGGATGAGTGACCGCCCCCCTCTTATCACCGCATCCCATTCAGCTGCCCCAGGCATCATCACTCAGTCCTCAGCTTGTCCTGATTCATCTTTCTGGGCACAAAGAGGAGCTGAGTTACTGAGCTCTGAATCTTATCCAGCCACAGGGTATGCTCTTTCCTCTGGTTAGCTTTTATGGGACACAGAGTAGGCATTCTTTCTCTAGCTATCCTATTAATCACTGCACCCCAGCCAGCTGCTCTTGGAGAAGCCCCCTCTCTCTGCTCTCAATGTAGATCACAATTAAAAAATCACAGGCACTCACTACAAATGACAAATGTAAAATGATTGTTGACACTCCAAAGTCTGGCTTTATTAAACATATACTGTTAACCTTTGGGGGTTCTACTCTTTTGCTCTTATGTTTTTAATTTCCATTTGGTGTGCGTTAAAAGAGAGGTAGTCTTATATAGCGAATAAAGCCCAAACCCTATATTTTTAACAGGAAAATTAGGTGGTGTCTTATACACTGGAAAATACGATAAATTTAGAAACCAAGACTGGTCACTAATACTTAATTTAAAATTATATTCTGAGTTTATAGAAAACTAGTGAAAAGCTCAGTTACTTGAGGTGCTAATAGCTTGATTTTAATGGAATATGGTATCATTATCTGTCTTATTTATTCCCATGTAGAAGTGAAGCTTGGTTAAGTTTCAAAATTCTTGAGAAATACTCTTCTTATTTATAGTGTACAAAAGAAAACTATAAGAAAATTGAAGAAGCTGTACCTCGCTGGCAATTTCTCTGGAGGCTTTGGCATGTTTGATTTCAATGGCATCTGCTCGTATGTCATAGCCTTTCTGCTTGGCCTCATTCCAGTCTTTCTGGTAGAGTTTCTATGGACAGAAAAACCACACATATTTACAAGAGTTGAAAATAAGTGAATATATTTGTTCACATAATATAAATAATGTAATCATAATATGAGTCATAAAACATAATGTAAATGAAGGTGGTTTAAAGAAAAGATGACCATTTCTTGATTCTGTGTTTGTTTGTTGGCTATTGGTATTCTTCAGGAAAATTTTGATAAAATTTTAAGTTAAAATCTAAATCTATTAATGTTTGAATATATGTAATATTTGAAGACACTTATCAAACAGTTCATAAAAATTAAGAATTTACGTGAAACTAGAGGAATGATACAGGTTCCATATAAAAAGCAGATAAGATTTGTTTCTTAATGGTGCTTTTCACTGTCTTAGAGGTTTCCACTAAAGAAATGTGAAAAAGATTGTGTATATACATATTATTATTCTTTTTGGATGTAATGAAAAAGAATCATCTTTTGACTTTTGACTTTTACAGCCTTTAGTGATTCCATATAGACCAATCAAATCCCAGCCCCAATAGAAATGGTCATTTCTTGTGTTTATTATAGAAGAAGCACTTAACTAGGACATTCCATATTTGCTATTAATATACAATGAAACTAAGCTACAGACATTGAATATAGGACAATGATTTCAAGGCTGAAAGAAAGATGCCAATAGAATTTAGGTCTCTCATATCTGCAGTCTCAGGACTCAATCATGCATCTAAACTAGTGTTGAAATGATAAAATGTCTATTCATACTACTTTGGGAATTGTAGCTAAACAGATAATATCTAGCAGGAAAAGCTACAAATATTTCTCAGAAAGGTCATCTGTCCTTTATAACACTCTGGTCTAAAGAAATAGCTTCCCAAAGAGGCATTTATGCATCATAATTATGCTTCTTACTTCACTGATTTGCATGGCGTTGATCTGGGCCTGCAGCATGACTGGTGTGTCAGAAGGAATGTTGATATTGGTTTTGTCTTTGTTCCAGGCTTCTTGATACAGTTTCTGTGGATAGAAAGAAAATATTTTAATGCAGCCACAGAGAATACATATCTAGAACATTATTCCCTAGCAACTATTTAAGCAGGAAAATGATTTCACATAACTTTGCAAAGATTAATCTTATGCTATCTTGGCTAGGTTTCCAAACCCTGTAATTGGTCAAACATTTTAGATGTTTCTATGCAGGTAATATTTACATGAATTAGTATTTACCAGTAGACGTAGGGTAAAGCAGATGACTTTATGTCATGTGGTGAACCTTAGCCAAAGACCTTTAATAGAAAACAGATTCATGTACCCCCAAACAAAAAATAATTTGGTGGTGGTAGGGTAGGTGCCTTTAAGCTTAACTAGGAAACTTTCCTGGATTTTGAGTTTTTATGGTCTACAGTTTTTTTTTCTTCTAAAAATTATCAGGCTCCATGATCAGTCAGTTAATTCCTTAAAACTAATATATTTCTCACATATATATTCTATTTATTTTTTCCTCTGGAGAGCCTTGTTTGAATAATAAAAGTAGTTTAAAGTGTAGCACTATGCTTCAAATTTTGTATTTAACAAAACTTAAATATTCATTTCCCTGAATTGCAATTGAACAACTTTTTTTCAATTTAGTTCTTTAAGATAAATGTATGATGAGAATGTTGCACTGGTGAAGGGGGTGTTCTTTACATGACTGAAAACCAATCACAATCATGTTGGTAATCAAGGTGTTTAAATAAAGATATAAAAATAAGAAAAGAAAAAAAAGAAAAATGTATGTGTGGGAGCAAGAGGGAAGGAGGTACAGGGAGAAGAAGGCAAAAGTTGGCACTTATCAGATCTCAACTTTACATGTACTTTCACGAGAGTAATCTGGAAATCTTAGTGTTGCTCTTATGGCTCTCAATAATCCTTTGTCAAGAGGGACAATCTATTTGCTCAATTCGGATGGTGTCATCTGAAAAAGATCTGTAAAAGGAAAATTTGGTAGAATGGTTCTTACTTCACTCATTTGCAGAGAATTGGCTTTTGCCAGGACACCTTCTGGAGTGTCAACAATGCAAGTGAATTTCAAGGTCTCTGGTTTTGTTCTGTAGAGGTGTTCATTCACTAGGTCTTGTGCACCCTTCAATCGAACCATTTCCACAGAGCCTTCTGGCATCCAGCCTATGCCTCGCAGCCATTCCAGATCTGCTTTATATACACTCTGCAGAGAGATTAGATGAAAATAAATTCCCAAATCTTAGACATACTATCCCTTAATTGAAAAATAAGGTCTCAGGAGTGATGGGTTTAATAAACACAGGGTATGATTGTTCTAAAGGACTCCAAATTTTATACAACTCAAGGGTTTTAGTATCAATGACAAAGTAGTCAGTGAAATTATAGTTACCTTATTAGTTATCTATGGGAGTAAAATTATAATTATATTACCTCTTATAATTTTGTTTTTGTTTTTAGGCCACACCCAGTGACTCTCAGGGGTTACTTCTGGCTATGTGCTCAGAAATTGCTCCTGGCTTGAGGGACCATATGGGATGCTGGGGGATTGAACCATGGTCCGTGCTAGGTCAGCCATGTGCAAGGCAAATGCCCTATGGCTGTGCTACCGCTACGGCCCTTACTTCTCATAATTTTTATTTATTATTTATTTATTTATTCATTTACTTATTTATTATATCAGAAAACAAATGTATTCCCTTTCATTTTGAGTTTTTCCCCCATGCATGGCACACACAATCCTAGGATCATCTTCAATGCTCTGAGCATCAATATGGAAATCTTTTGTGGAATCTCATTTTATTCCTATTCTATAATAATTTACCTTAAGAAATCATTTCGTGTTTTGGATAATGTGGCAGTTATTTTAGTAATATTGAATGACTTGTGATTATTTTAATTATATATTCATTGAAAAAATCACAGGTGTCATGAAAGTTATTGTAGAATCTCTAGCAATAAAGGAATAAAGGTATAAAGGAATAAAGGACATGACTTAAAAAAGCATGGCCTTTGTGTATGTCTCGGGTTCCCATGACATTACTCCTTATAGGTATTTGTATTTTACACTCTGAGTGATGTTTCCTGGGAGCTGAGTAGTGTGAAACCCAGAGGTAGGTCCACAGAGGCATCAACTGGACAATTTAAAAAAATCTGTCTCTTCCCAGATAGCTTGTTCAAAGTTCATATTTCCTTACATCACTCTGAAGTTCATAGGCCTTCCTTGCTTGGATAATGTCATTTTGATCAGGTAAGCAAGTCCACTGATGCAGGATATTGCGGTAATCCACATCACTGACCAGAGTTTGACATTTCTTAGCCAGTAAAATGCCTAGCATGTCCACTGGGCTGGAGTACTTGGTCTTCGTTTTTTCAAAATCCTTCTTGTATTCCCTTTCACTTTGAATTTTCCCAGCATGCATAGCACACATAATCCTGGGATCATCTTCAATGCTCTGAGCACCAATGTGGTGGCCTTTCTGTTTCTCATATGCTTCTTTATATTTGTACTAAAATGACAAAAATACAGGTTTAGCAACACAGTCTTAAGATCACAAGCATGAAACCCACAAATAAATGGACAAAAATTTCACATTGCAATACTTGGGACATCACTAATCTTTTTTTTTTTAAGTCAAGCAAGAGAGTTTTTATTGAACAAAATTACTAGAAGTAGAGGAAAGTAATGATGTTCAAGAGAGAACAGAGCTTGAGAGAGCAAGCAACCAAAGAGATATAGAGACAAGCAAATGAAATATGTGCTCAAGGGAGATCAAGGGCTTGAAGAGTAAGCCTCCACTAATTGTGATTGTATATGTGTGTATCTGTCTGTGTGTCTGTCTTTGGGTCATACTGGATATTTTTCAGAGTTTACTCCTGGCTCTGCACTCAGGGATCATTCTTTATGAGCTTGGGAACCAACTGGGAATTGAATCTGGTCCTGGATTAGTCTGTGTGCAAGGCAAATGCCTACCCACTGAATTATATCTCCTACCCACTCACTAATTTTTGATTCATTTTTTTCTTTTTACCCCTCCCCTCATTTTTTATATTATAAAAATCATAACTGTAAAATATAACGCATCCTGATTTATCCTTCACTGAAGCAACTCTAACAACAATTAAAATTAGATCTTCCTTCTCTGTTACCTAAAGGGGAAAAGGTCATAGACGGCAGCAAATAGGAATGAGGGATAAATATGGAATTATTAAGTGCCATCAACCAGTAGAACTCCTGGCTGTTATAACATGAGATAAAGGTGAAGGTGGAAAGCACTTACATCACTGGCAATATCCCTTGAGGCCTTTGCACTTTTAATGGAAACAGCATCAGCTTTCAGGTCATATTCCTTCATTTTTGCTTCATCCCATCCTTTGGTGTAAAGTTTCTAAATGAAGTACGATAAATCACAGGAAAAATAAAAGTGTTTTAGAAAGTCAATTGGCCAATTCCAGAAAAGAAGGTAGGAAACAATTGTAATTATTACTGGCAAGGTTTAAACAGCAATCAGGAAAACTCTTACTTGACTGATATTAGCAGAATTACTCTTGGCCAGCAGGATTTCTGGGGTGTCAGGCATAACATGAATGGAGGTTTTGTCAGCATCCCAAGCTTCTGTATACAAATGCTATGGGGATGAAGGAAAAGGTAAACTTTTGTTAAAGTCAAATACATTACAGTTATATAACTTTAAGAAAAATAAAAGCATTATTATTATTATGTGAAGGAATCAAAAAGGCAGTCTTTAAATACTTTCATAGCTAATGTGAATCAATATAGTGGTATCAATTATTCTTTCATGCAGTGAATCTCAGCTTACTCAAACATCATCCAAGAACAGAACTTAGCTATGAACAACAGCATGCATTCGTTCAGTGTTCAACAATGGAGTGAGAATCAATGCCAAATTTAGACCCTTCTTTCAATGCCTAATCTGTATGATCTTGCGACAGGTATACAACACTTCATAGCATTCATTTCTCAGAGGGGTAATCCTATATTTTTATTGAATGTTTTGGGAAGATTAAAAACAACATAAGTAAAATGCCTGAGTCAATAATAGGCACTCAATAAAATTTATGGTGTTTTCTATTGCTATCATCACTGTGATTATTGCTTATGGTTATAGATTTCTAAAAAAAATAAAAGGCACTCCTGGAGTTTTAATCTTCCATACTTTGTAGTTTGCTATCTGATAGCTTATTATATGTTATGTACTGGGCACTCATACAAGCCAAATATCTGAATCATGTCTAGATAGGTGTGATAAAATTCATGTAAGTTCAATTTAATCTAAGTATCTATATTAAAGATTAACCATTTGGATAAACAATTATCCCAATATCACTAAAATGTTACTAAAAAAATCTCTGAAAAAAGTGAAGCTTTATCTTGTAAAATGAAACTAAAAGCAGCTATATCATCTTATTTCCCAAAGTATATTTCTACAACCCAAGGCTGCTAATTTAGGTTTTGAGTTGGCACCTCTTTGAAAGACAGTGTGATCTTCATACTGCAGAACAAAATCCTAAATTACTTTGATTCCTTAGGCAATTACAAAATGCTGTCAATGGCTTGAGCCTACTCTGCCTAGAAAAACAGGGAAAAGTAACATCTGTATCAATGTCTTCAAGTCAATGATCAGAAAAGTACGAATTATTCCAGAGATATCATCCCAGACTATTTTACCTCACATACACACTGAACTATGAAACATGGCATGGAAAAAAGCATACTGTCCAACTAGAAGCCAAGCAGAGGCTTTGTGGAAGGCCTGCACAAGAATTATGCCCACTACATTTTCATTTCTTGAAAAGTGTCAGTGCACTTTCCACTTTATGAATAATATCTGAGGAAAGTTTGATTCAAGCATGTGAAACATCTAGACACTCACCTTGCTCATCGTCAGGGCATTATTCTTTGCCAAAACAATTTCCGGAGTGTCTGTAATGCATGTGAATTTGAGCTTATCAGCGGGCAGACGGTACTTCCTGTCACTTAGAATTTCTCCAGCTCTCTTGACTTTCTCGACCTCTACGGATCCAATGGGCACCCATCCAATTCCTCTTAACCACTCAAGATCAGCCTTGTAAATTGCCTGAAAATGAATAATGTCGAATATTTATAAAAATTACTTAGATAGCCAGGTGCCTGATCTGCATATACAATGATTCACAATTCTGATTCTTATTTGTGTAAAAATCTGTAAAGACCCACAGTTGTCTTCTTGCATGTAAATAGCCAAGTACTTAGTCTTCTGAATTCAGCCAAAATTTACAGATTTATTTTTTTTTTTTTTTTTTTTTTTTTTTTTTTTTTTGGTTTTTTTGGGCCACACCCGGTAACGCTCAGGAGTTACTCCTGGCTATGCGCTCAGAAGTCGCTCCTGGCTTGGGGGACCATATGGGACGCCGGGGGATCGAACCGCGGTCCGTCTCCTAGGCTAGCGCAGGTAAGGCAGGCACCTTACCTCCAGCGCCACCGCCCGGCCCCTACAGATTTATTTTTAAAATTTTATTTACTTGATAGTTTTGGGGCCACATTCAGCAGTGTTTAGGACCTTCTCCTGGTTCTGAGCTCAGGAATCATTGCTGTTGGGCACAGATTATATGAAATGCTGGGTGGGGCTCAAACCCACGTTAATGGTATGTCTTAGCCATTGTACTGTCCAGCCAAATTCTATCTGTTTGTTCGTTCGTTTGTTTGTTTGTTTATTTATTTATTTTTAATGCTTGCTACTTTAACAGTTTATAAAATAAAATCTCCTAACAATATGCAGTTTAACTGGTAGGAAGTAATTTTTGAAATTTGAGCTCCTTTTATTTAAGTGCCTCCTGAAAATTTATTTTCTAATTTAATTGCCCATTCTTTCTTATGAGAGCCTAGTACTCTAGAACAGTTTGTTCCTCTCTCATTGGAGAAATTCAAGGTCAATCATGCTATATAATGAAGGGATGAACACAGTTGAATATTTACATGTTGAATTTCTGGGAAGAGCAAAGTGTGCATTTTTATATGATTTATATTCATGTTTCTAAATCAAACAACACTTGTCTTTTTACTTATTTAATTTCTTTTTCTTTTTGAATCCCTTTCTTGGTTAACTAAAATAAAAATGGTATATCCTCCAGTGAACTTAGACAATTTGAAACTGGAACATTTTCTCCTAGAAATATAGCAATTAATTTTGTTTTTTGACATTTGGTAAATAATTTTTTAATGATGTTACCACTTTTATTATTCTTTCAAAAGCAGTTACATGTCAGAGATTGATCAGGAAAACCAGGAACAACTACTCCAATTAGGAAGCATCTGAGTCCCACGGACAACCTACAGTAAATGTGTCAAATCTATACTAGAAACTATAGTTTTCAGTATTTTAGCAAAAAATGTCTGACTGCGTGTTATTTGTTTCAGTCACAAGTTATACAGCTACTTTTTATTCTTAGAGAAAAGGAGTATGCAATCAATGCATTTAAAAATTAGATTAAAAAAATCTTAACCTGACTTGAATTAATCAGAATAGACAAATGTTCCATAGTCCTATAACAGAAACATATCATTTCATTTAATTTTAAGTAAAAGCAGCTGACTGTAGAAGTATTAACCACTATAAGCTGTCTATAAGCAATGAAGATCATAAGTTTTTTTTATACCCTATTTTTGATGGTATAGACATCTTAAAATAGTTATACTCACTATTTCTGCTATTTTTTCTTTTGGGGGGGTTGCCCTCACACAGCATTGCTCAAGGCTAACTCCTAAATCTCACTCAAGAATTTTTCCTGGTGGGGCTCAGGGACTCATATGGTGTGCCAGGGATTGAACCCAGGTCAGCTGTGTGAGAGGCAACTACCCTACCCACTGTACTATCTCTCCAGCTCCAATTGCTCACTATTTCTTGGATAAGCTCAACAATATAGAAATGTAATGCATCATTTCTATGAAAATAATCACTAAGCTTTTATGATAATTTAAAATATACATAATACTATTATAATATAACAATATAGTAAGATAATACTAATATGTAACAATGTAGTAATATAAAACTACATAATATGTAATTCAAAATATACATAATGATACTCCACAAGTTTAGTTTAATATTTTTAAAACCAAAGTTAGATGTGATTGGTTTGTTTTGAACACTATTATTCAAGGTTGCTCATGACTTTCATCAGATGGTCCAAAGATTTCATGGCACAAAAGTTAGAATCCCCTTTTAGAACCTTTAAGCACATTCTGAAGAATATTCAACCCACTCACATCACTTTGAAGGTCATAAGCTTTCCGAGCCTGGATGACATCATTCTGATCAGGAAGGCAGGTCCATTCATGTAGTGGATGCTTGTAGTCTATGTCGCTTACAAGGATCTGACACTTCTTGGCCAGTACCACCCCCAGCATATCCACGGGACTGGTGTACTTGGTTTTCCACTTTTCAAAGTCTTTTTTATACTCTCTGTCACTCTGGATCTTGGCAGCATGCAAGGACCACATTATTTTGGGGTCATCCTTAATGTCTCGGGCCCCTATGTGATGGCCAATCTGCTTGCGGTAACCTTCCTTGTACTTGTACTAAAAAAAAAAAAACACAGATGTACATTAATGATAAAGACATCTTATTTATACCATATTTTAGTTTTATATCATAATTTACTTTATTTTCTCCTTCAGGATTGTGAGGGAGAAAAGTTAAGGTTACCAACTATCTACATAAAATAGAAGCCTGATGCCTAGAGCTATTAGGTGATTTTTCCTAGGTCATACAATAGGTGGAAAAATGAGACCAGATTGAAAAGCCTCTGGATCCAGTAGTTTTTCCCTTAGACTATATTGCCCTTTGTTTATATTTGATTGGATAAGAAGTAGAACATCTTCTGCCATCTAACAGAACCTCTAGTTGATTTAAATTTTAATGATGGCTAAAATATATTAGTAATCTTTAAAAATATTTCTTGTTACTAGAATTTATTTGTGAATTTCCTGGTTGAAATGAGCTACAGGATTTGGGTCCTCAGCAGCCCTAGTACAGAAGGGTGGCACTGTGTTCCCTCAGGTAATGTTTCTCATGAGAAAGGAAGAAATAGACAGTAGAAGCAATGGCCAGAAAGGTGGCTCAATAGGCAGTAATACAAGCTTTATATATAGGGAAGTTTACATTTGGTCCCACAGAGACCCTTCAGTAATAAACCTGGAGAAGCTACTGAGTACTGCCTAGAGAAAGAGAGAGACAAAGACACAGAGACAGAGAGAAATAGACAGCCAAACACAGAGACAGAGTTAGACAGACGGAGAGACAAAGAGAGAAAGAGAGAGAAGGGGAGGAAAGTGGACGATGAGAAAAGATTCGTCCAATTTTCTCAATTTATTCTTGGGTCCTGTTAGGAGCATCCTGGTAGGAGACCTCACTAATTTTTAATTAATCTAAAACATATCCATATCTACTTTTTCTTTAAATCTGGAATGAAAACTTAGATGTAGGAGTAAAATGCTCACATTTATATTGGATGACATATGAGTTTCAGTATGTTTCACAAATATCTGAGTCAATTATTGTTAAATATCTGATGCTCAAAAAAGTGAACAATTTTTAGAGTCCTTTAAATACCTTTTGATTTTTGTTTTGTGCTATACCTGTTGTGCTCAGGGCTTATTCCTGGCTCCACATTCAGCAGGGTACCATATGGGATGCTTGGGATTGAACCCAAATTGGCCATATCTCTATGGCCCCTCAGTACTTATTTTAAAATATATTTGCCTCTCTTTGTATAATGGATTTATACCTTGTACTTTAAAAAAATTAGAAGGTAGTACATTATTTAATGTTTTTATTCACAGAAAATATGCTTTCATTTATGAAGCATAACTGGAGAACATCATTGGAGAAGAATTTTCTTAATAGGATTTTTTTCTACTAAATGAAAAAAATCCATAAAATTATATTCACAAATATTGTACACTACCTTAAAACATTTCACATGATTATCCACAACACTAATAAATGACATAAAAACAATCATTCTGTCAGGTTATACTATATAATAATGATAAAAACTGAAATGACAATCAGCTTTTGTTAATTTAGAGCAAATAAAAACACAAATTGCTACTAAGCACAGACAAAATCACAACACATCCTGAAAGTAACTTCAAATGTTATAAGATATAAGAATGTAGTAAATGCCAAAAATCTATATGCATTACCTATAAATGCTAAGCTTCAAAATAGAATCTTACTACCCAAACATTGTCATATTGTATAATTTGCAGATAAATGTGTTTAAGATTGTCCTATTATATTAACTACAAAATATCATTTACTAAGCTATGGGATAGAACAGTTGACAAAATACACATTAGACACCTGCTGAGAGGAGTGTGAAGCTTTTCATCTTCAAACTGTGTCAGTCAGGGGCTGCAACCAATTAGTTATAGAGTTTTCAACAACTCACTTTCTGAGTCTCCCCTGCCTCATCTGTAAAATTAGGAGGGGTGAATCAGACACTCTCTAAGGTCACTTCTGGGTTGCCTGTTTTATTATGTTGCAAATGAAATCATGTTGTGCTGATATAATAAGTATATGAATCAAATTGATACTGATTAGGAAGGTGGGAATATGCCACCTTCTATTAGGAAAAGTTCAACTAAAATTTTTAATAGGCTTTTAACCTAAAAAGAATTTCAGGGGCTTATGATGTGACTCACTGGGAGTACACATGCCTTGTAATGTGATTCCCATTAGGTCCAATTCCCAGCACCACAAACACAAAAAGGATTTAAACCTTTTAAAGACTTGACCTATTTATCATCATTAATATAATGAGGAACACCAAAACAATGAGTTCTAGTCATTCAAAAAGCTCTCATCTAAATTTTAATCCAAGGTCAAGGCAACTTCATGTGTATCAGAAGAAAATTAACATGGATAAGCAGGTATTTTGCATACATGATCTCCCTGAACTTTCATACCTTTGTAAAAGAATTACAAACCTAATTTCACAAAGAAATAGCTACCTCCCTTTTTCCCTTCTTTAAAGAAAATTTGGCTAAAATGAAAAAGACATCTGTCAAAAATTCCTTTTATTTCTCTCCCCACTTTTCTTATTTCTCTAATAGAAGCGATACATAATTTATCCCAGGTCTCCCACCCTCCCAGCCCATCCCTATTAAACACAATTAGGAAATAATGATTTGGAGCTAAAGAGTATAATACATGCAACTCGTGCTGGAGTGGTAGTCTCCATTCAGAGTTCAAAAATACACATTTTATCCACTAGGATAAAAGCATAAAAATAAACTACCAAAGTTTAAATAATATAAGGTAGTAATAATAAGGGTAATAATCAGGATCAGTCATATTATATTCAATCTCACTCTACTCCACCATAGCCTCTGAATGGGAAAAAATAAAAGCTAGCAGGAAAAGCAATTCAAAATCACTTCTGGCCTGGAATTATGGATACTAAAAAAATTAAGGTAAAGCTTTTTATGAACACTAAATTATTATGAATAAAGATAACTACATAACTATTTACTATAAGACAACTTTACTCTTAACATGAGTAATAAAAGAGGTGATAATTTCAAAGTATTATTAGTGAACTTGGGGCCGGAGCGATGGCGCAGTAGTAGGGCATTTGCCTTGCATGCGGCTAACCCAGGATGGACCTTGGTTCTATCCCCCAGCATCTCATTTGGTCCCCAAAGCCAGGAGCCATTTCTGAGCCAGGAGTTACTCCTGAGCGTCACCAAGTGTGGCCCAAAAACAAACAAAAAGGAGTGAACTTCATGAAGGTAATGAACATCTACATGTAGATACTGAGAACTATTTTGGAAAAGGCAAGAAAGCAGAGATTTGGATTATGTTTTATCTTTGACCTTACAAAGTGGTATTTGCCCAACAATATGGGGAAAAAAATTAGTGTTTTGCATAGTGAACACAAATACTGGAGGCACTCAGGGGGGACCATATGGGATGGCAGGGATTAAACCAGCTGCCTGTAAGGCAAGTACTCTATTCTGTAACATCACTCCAGCCCATCTTTACATTTTTGATTAGAAGTTGGAATACCAAATGATTTTAGAACCTGAAACAACAATATTTTTAAACAATTCTTAAAATAAACTTACTAACCACATCGGCTTTATGCGTTAAATTTCACAATTCACAGGGGAAAAAAGTCTTTCTTAACCCCAAATCTTCAAGTTCTAAAAGGGTGTTTTAAAAAATAATGTTCTTGGGAGGATGACATCTTGTGGTGTTCAGGGAACCACGTGGTGTTGAGGGATCAAACCTATGCTCTACCTACTGCACTTTCTTTTCATTGGCCTCTCACCTTGTAGTTTTAAGTTTAGTCTATGAACATAAAATTCAATTTAATAAATATCAAATTAAATTTAAGTGGGATACAATACAAAGTAAAGAACTGGAGATTTACATAGACAAAAAAAACAAGGTGATCATAAATTATTTTTTTAAAGCATTTAAATTTGCAATGTTTATTTTTTAAATTTTTGTGGCATAGAGGGTTTGGACTACACCTGACAATGCTTAGGCTTGATTTTGCACTCAGGAATTATTCCTGGTGCTCAGGGAACCATATGGGATTCGGGGGACAGAACCCCAGCAGCAATGCACGGTGAGACAAACACCCTAATCGCTAATATATACACTCAGTGTATATATTACCCTATATATACCTTGTACTTTTTACTCATTTGTTTTCATGTGCAACTTATACATGAGAAAATACCTAAAAGAAATTTAGATTTGTAGAAAAAACTAAGGTTCTAGCAAGAAAAGCTTTAATAATTTCCATTTTTAAAATATCTTTGAGTAAGAAATGCCTCTTTCAAAAGCAACAACTTACATCGCTAGCAATATTTCTTGAAGCCTTGGCTGCCTGGATTGGAATGGCATCCAAACGCAAATCATAACCTTCTTTCTTGGACTCTTCCAAAGCAAGCTTATAAAGTTTCTGTGAAAAAGAAAGTCATTAATCATTACTCCTTTCATTTACAAAATATGAAGCTGTTTATTATTATCTTGTTTCTGTCCTCATTTAAACTACAGAAATAAAATTTTTGTTATAAAAATTCCCAGATTTTATTGAAAGATAAAAATTAATTTTTTTTTCTGATTAAAAACACATTTTTTTTTCATAATGGCTTACATATCTTTCACTGTAGTATTTTGGGTACATATTCACATTGAATCAGGGGAATACCCATCACCTAATATGTCCTCTTCTCAATCAAAAATCAAATATGCTGAAAATAGGCAGAGTCCTGTCTAGAGGCTTCCAACCTCAGTTTGAGAGAGGATGTGAAAAAAGTAATTAAAATACCACAATACAAAAAAAATATCGAATTAAATAACCGATAAGCACCACAGCAATAAAGACAGGCACCACACAATAATCTCGGTTCTGAAATCAAATCATACTCAAGTGCAAAAAAGAAAGAGAAAAACAAAATAAAATAAAATAAAATAAAATAATATTGGAGACATCAACCGTAATCTCCACACCAAAATAAAGACGTCAAAAAAATAGATCATTTATTCTCCTCTTGCTGCTTTCGTGGTATGTGGAAGACTTCTACTTTATCTTGGATGGTAAAATCAGACCTGTTTCTAAAGATCTTGGTGGCTGTGCAGATCAGGGAATGGAGTTTATGAAGTCTTTCTTTGTGGTTCAAGCAGTTATGCTTCTTCAATGTCATTTTTTTTGTTTTTTATGTGTTCTAGGTGTTTCAGAATAGTGCTACCATTCTGTGTTTTTCTTTTGTCTTCTGACTTACTTCGTTTAACATAACATGATCTAGGTCCATCCACGTTGCTGCAAAGTCTGTGATTGTATCATTTCTAACTGCCATGTAATATTCCATTGTATATATGTACCACATCTTAATGATCCATTCATCTGTTGTTGGACATCGAGGTTGGTTCCAAGATTTGGCTATTATACTGAGTGCTGCAATAAATAGTGGGGTGCATACGTATTTTGGAATGAATGTCCTTCCATCTTGGGGGTATATGCCTAGGAGAGCAATTGCTGGGTCAAATGGCAGCTCAATTCTGAGTTCTTTGAGCACTCTCCAGACTTTTCTCCATAGATGTTGGACTAGGGGGCATTCCCACCAGCAGTGGATGAGAGTTCCTTTCATACCGCATCCTCGCCAACAAAGGTTGTTTCCATTATTTTTGATGTGAGCCAACCTCACTAGACAAACCATTGGCAAAACTTACCAAAAAAAAAGAGGGAAAACACCCAAATCACTAGGATCACGAATGAAAGGGGAGAGATTACAACAGAACCCCAAGAAATACAACATATCATGAGATCATATTATGAACAACTATATTCAACTAGGCTAGAGAACCCACCAGAAATCGACAGATTCTTGGACAAACACCCTCTTCCAAGACTGGAAAAGGAAGACCTAGAAACTCTAAACAGTCCAATCACTTCAGAGGAAATTGAAGACGTAATTAAAAGACTCCCTAAGAACAAATGCCCAGGCCCAGATGGATTTACAGGTGAATTCTATCAAACATTTCAAGAAGACTTATTACCACTGTTCCATAGGCTTTTCAAAACCATAGAAAAAACAGGAATCCTCCCCTGTGAGCGACCGAGCACCCACATGTTTAATGGAACTCTGAATGGATTTTTCACCGCTGCCTGATTCAAGCCAAAAGTTTGCATAGCCCTGAGCCAAAAGAACCCTGCAAATAAATTTAGTTCACCACAGAGAATCTGGCCTAACTAGATTCCTTAAACCCTTCCATGGAACCTGTTTTTTGTAACTGCTCTCAAGCATAGTTATAGATAGGTTTTTTGTAAGGTTTAAATTGTAATCCTTATTTGCTTGCACAAAAGAAAGATCTATTTGTTTAAGGATTTGCTTCCCCTCCCCCCATCCTGCCAGGTTTCTCCTTATCCTTCCCGCCATCAAAATGTGTCTGCTCCCATTGGTTAAAAATCGTTGTACCTGTACAAATCTGATTGGTTTAAGTTTCAATCCTGTGTTTTTGCTCCTCCCACTGAAGCAGGCTATAAAAACTCTGCTTGTTCTCAATAAACCTCTTGACAGGAATTCAGCTTGAGCTTTTTATTATTAACTTCTATGGCTTAATTTTCTAGGTGTTCACAAAAGAGCTTAACACTTGCGAATTATTTGTATTCGCCTTCTACCTTCTGTCCTGGTTGAGAGAAAGCTGCTGGCCGGAGTCTCTCCCATTAAAGGGCAGAAACGGAGGCGGGTACACTCCCCAACTCCTTTTATGAGGCTAATATCACACTCATTCCTAAAGAAGGCAAAGACACCACCAAAAAAGAAAACTACAGACCAATCTCACTAATGAACATTGATGCAAAGATACTTAACAAAATCTTAGCAAACCGAATCCAACACCTCATCAAAAAGATCATACATCACGATCAAGTGGGATTCATACCAGGAATGCAAGGTTGGTTCAACATACGCAAATCAATAAACATTATACACCACATCAACAACATGAAGGACAAAAACCACATGATCATATCAATCGATGCAGAGAAGGCGTTTGACAAAATCCAACATCCGTTCATGTTAAAGACACTCAGCAAAATAGGGTTAGAAGGCACCTTCCTTAAGATAGTTACAGCTATTTATGAAAAGCCTACAGCCAACATTATACTTAATGGCGAGAAGCTAGAAGCATTCCCACTAAGGTCAGGAACTAGGCAAGGCTGTCCACTCTCTCCACTCTTATTCAATATAACCTTAGAAGTCCTAGCAATAGCAATCCGACAAGAGAAGGGAATCAAAGGAATTCAAGTAGGGAAAGAGGAACACAAGCTAGCTCTATTTGCTGATGATATGATGATATACATCAAAAACCCTAAAGAATCCACAGAAAAACTCCTAGAAACAATCAACCAATACAGTAAAGTGGCTGGATACAAAGTCAATACACAAAAGACAGTAGCGTTTTTATATACAAACAATGAAGTTGAGGAGAGAGAGATTAAAAATACAATTCCATTTAAGATAGTATCAAAAAATATCAAATACCTAGGAATCAACCTTACAAGAGAAGTGAAAGATCTATACCAGGGAAACTTCAAAACACTTCAGAAAGAAATTGAAGACGATCTAAAGAAATGGAAGAACATCCCATCCTCATGGATAGGTAGAATTAACATAGTCAAAATGACTATTTTACCCAAACTGCTATATAGATTTAATGCAATCCCTATCCAAATCCAGACACAATTCTTTAAAGAAATAGAACAATCAATTATAAAATTCATTTGGAACCATAAAAGACCCAGGATAGCTAAACACATTCTGAAAAATGAGAAGTTGGGAGGTATCTCCTTACCTAACTTGAAACTATACTATAAAGCCATAGTAATAAAAAACAGCATGGTACTGGAACAGAGACAGGACCTCAGACCAGTGGATTAGAACAGAATTCCCAGACATAAACCCCCAGATATATAGCCAACTAATATTTGATAAAAGAGGCAAGAATATGAAATGGAACAAAGAAAGCCTATTCAACAAATGGTGTTGGTACAACTGGAAACTCATATGCACGAAAGTGAAAATCGACCCATATCTCACTCCTTATACAAAAGTCAACTCAAAATGGATCAAGATCTGGAAATCAGACCTGATCTATAAAGTTTATCGAGAATAAAATAGGCAGAACACTCGAAGACCTTTATATCAAAAGGGTCTTTGAGAATGGAGCACCAATGGCAAAACGTTAGCATCAACTATAAACAAATGGGACTATATCAAACTAAAAAGCTTCTGCATGGCAAAAGAAACCCTACTTAATGCAAGAAGACAGCTAACAGAATGGGAAAAAATCTTTTCACTTGATATATCAGATAAAGGGCTGATATCTAGAACATACAAAGCGCTCAGAAACCTGAGCCCTTCAAAACCAAACGAAGCCATAAAAAAATGGGGAGACGAAATGAATAGACATTTCTCTGAGGAAGAGAGAAGGATGGCCAACAAACACATGAAAACATGCTCACCTTCGCTCATCATCAGGGAGATCCAAATCAAGACAAAAATTAATTTTTTATGAGGATTGTAAAGAATGGTATCTCATTGGCAAAATGTTTTATTAATACATTTTTAGTTGAATCACCATGAGATACAATTACAAAGTTGTTTGTGTTTGAGATTCAGTCATACCGTGTCCAACACTAATCCCTTCACCAGAGCACATTTCCTGCCACTAATGTCCCCAGTTTCCCTTCTACCCTACTCCCTTCTTGCCTCCCTATATAATGTTCTCTCTCTCTCTCTCTCTCTCTCTCTCTCTCTCTCTCTCTCTCTCTCTCTCTCTCTCTCTCTCTCTCTCTCCACTGTGGTTTGTGCTATTGTTAATGGTGAATGTCTTTCTTTCTCTTTTTTGGAGATATCCTATACCTGGTGGCACTCAGGGGTTTCTCCTGGCTCTAAGCTCAGAAATTGCGCCTGGCTTGGGAGACCATTGGAAGACCTTATCAAACTCACTGACCCATAGGGAAAAGTATAATTTCAGAATATAATTTATTTTGAGACATTTCTACATTAGCCTCCTATCCCCTGAAATCCTATTGTTAAAGGCTGGTCTACTTTGTGACCCACCACTATCCCAATCAAAGAAGACCTACAATTTTATTGAATATAAGTTTGAAATATGTGCATTAGAGTTTCCACTAAAAGAACAATAGAAATTATTCATTTTCATCCTTTGAGTTTTTTTTTTATAAAGATGAATAGCTTACTTACATCACTGTAGTTTATTCTGTTGAGTTTGGCCAGCATGATTTCTGGTGTGTCAGGCATGACATGAATTGTTTTCTTGTCATTATCCCAAGCCTCCGTATATAAGCGCTATGGGGAAAAAGATGAAAAGGTTATTTTGGAGTTGAAAGAGTTTCCTTTTTTCTGTGCCAATCATTTCTTTTCTGTACAAATAGAGATAAAGTTAGTAGGTTTGTATAAATTCTTATCAGGTAAGTATTTTTTCCAAGAGCTTACTATTTCATTAATTTACCGTTTCTTCCTTTGTAGGCGTGGGATACAACTGGTGGTGCTCAGTGCTTATTTATGGCAAGGCTTGTGGGGTAATATGGGTTTTGGAAATCAAATCTGGGTTGGCCACATGCAAAGAAAGTGCACTACCAATTGTACTATCGCTTTAGTTCCAGTTTTTATTATTTTTTATTATTTCTTATTAAATTTTTTATAGTTCAGAAAAGTAAGCAGATTGCAATCCCTAAAATCTGTGTGTAATAAAATAATTGCAGGTCTTTGTATTTCAACCTGAGTTCAGTAATTTCAAGCATCACTAAATAATTATGGTACTAAATAGAAAATTATCTTTAAAGAAATTATATATTCTACAGAGTGGAAATGGGCTAAAGAATAAGGCGTCTGTCTTGGCTGCAATGGACCCAAAGAAATGATATATCTTACAAGAATTTCCAAAATCTTATTCTATGTCATAATTTTTATCCTATTTTGAGGTAAAGTCTGATACTTACTAATGAGGAATTAAGACTCACCTTATTCATATTAATAGCATTGTTCTTTGCCAGAACCTGCTCCAGAGAATCGGTTATGCTGGTGAATTTCATTGAGTCTGGACGTTGACGGTAGATATTGTCACTCAGTATCTCTGTGGCCCTCTTGGCTTTAACAACTTCCAATGAGCCAATTGGTACCCAGCCAATACCCTTCATCCATTCAAGATCTGCCTTGTATACATTCTACAAGTCAACAGGTAAACATATTTATTAAATAAAGAGTACATATGATTCACTGTCACAATATGGAACATAGCAGACAAATACAAAGCCATTGATGAACAGATAAAGCACCAGTATAGCTAGATATTCTTGTATATATAGTACTGAAACCTAATCATATTTTCCTGAGCATTTATAGGTACAGAGGACCTATAAACAATGAGGGTTTTTTTTTTTTACGATTTTTTAAAAATAAATTCTCGAATTGAATTACTGTGAGATACATAGTTATAAAGTTGTTTAACTATAATTGTATTTCAGTTTTTACTAGTTTTTTTTTTAAAAGTTTTTACTAGTTTTTAATTGAATTGCAAACCACAGTGATCAGAAAGAAAAAAGGTAGTGGAGGAGAGAAAAGTGTCTGCTATAGAGACAAAACTGGATTGGGGAGAAGAAAACTGAAGAGACTGGTGGTAGGAATTATACACTAGTGATGAAGGGGTGATTTTTGGAACTTCGTATGAGTTTTGTTTTGTTGGTTTTTGTTTGGGGCCACACCTGGTATTGCTCAGGATTCTCCTTGTTTTGCACTCAGGAATTACTTCTGGCAGGGCTCAGGTTACTGATGTAGGGGATAGAACCTGGTCAGCTGTATGCAAGGTAAACTATATACTATTGCTCCAACCCCTGTATAAGGTGTTTTTTTTTTCTGTTGTTGTTTTTAGTAAAAGTTACAGTCCATTGTAGAGCGTATGTATTATAAAAATTTTACTCAAGTGTTCAGCGTCTGCAACCTTGAAAAATGTGCTTCAAATGCATCCAGTTTGCACTAGTGAAGGAGGCCTATTCTATTTATGCCTGAAACCCAATTCCGAGCATGCTTGTAATCATGGTGCTTATATTATATATTTATATATTAAAAAAAACTTTAAATAAAAGAACTATGCTCAGATCAATGCCTTGTGAAAAGCCAGGAGTCTTACTGACTTTTCTGTCAATAAAAATAAAATATGGATATTCGTTTAAACTGTTACAATATTCAACTTAATATATTGTATTAGTACTCTCTCTACACTAAACACATATTTTCAACTCTTTCAGTTCAAAATTTGCAGCTATATATTTTTGAAGACTGTCTTTTATCTAACTTAAAGGAAGTTTAAGTCACTAGTGAGAAATACACCAGTATTACTGATGATATTTTTTTTTTTTTTTTGGTTTTTGGGCCACACCCGGTAACGCTCAGGGGTTACTCCTGGCTATGTGCTCAGAAGTTGCTCCTGGCTTGGGGGACCATATGGGACACCGGGGGATCGAACCGCGGTCCGTCCAAGGCAGCGCTGGCAAGGCAGGCACCTTACCTTTAGCGCCACCGCCCGGCCCCTACTGATGATATTTTACATTATTTTCTAATTCACATAACTCAGGAAAAGAAACAAATTTGTGAACAAATTTTAGTGCTTCCAATGGGAAACTCCTTTCAAACATCCAATTGCACATTATTTGAAATATAAAAATTCAAGTTCATTGGCAGTAGTTAGATGTAGATGTATTTTGGTTGTCTTTGGTTTGAGACAACCCATCTGTGCTCATGGCTTACTCTTAGATATGCATGCAGAGATCACTCCTGGTGAAATTCAGGGGGATCATATGGAGTATTAAACCTAGATTAGCTTTATAAAAGGCATACATACCTTACCCCACTGTTCTAGCTCTCCAGCCCCAAGATGTATTTTTAACATACAAAATCAGCATCAGGGATACTTACATCACTCTGGAGCTCATAAGCTTTCCGAGCTTGGATGATGTCATTCTGGTCAGGCAGGCAGGTCCACTCATGAAGAGGATGTTTATAGTCCACGTCACTGACCAAGGTCTGACATTTCTTGGCCAAAACAATACCAAGCATATCCACTGGGCTGCTGTATCTGGTCTTGTATTTCTCGAATTCTTTCTTATACTCACGGTCACTCTGCACTTTGGCAATATGAAGGGACCACATCATCTTGGGGTCATCATGGATAGCTCGGGCTCCAATGTGGTGTCCCAGTTGCTTCCTATAAGCTTCTTTGTATTTATACTAAAAGAGAGAACCCAGTAAATGAAAGAAAGCATCAAAGGCAATTCCTTATTTATTTTTTGTGATGGTGCTTTGCTATGAACTTCTGAAAAAGTGAGGGATCTTCATCAAATGTGCTGCTGTAAAGCTTTATATAGGGGCATGCTAAATTTCAGAGAGGATACTGTAAAAAAAAATACTTCCAAAAAATAACTCTACAGTGATTTTTTGACATTATGCTAGAAAACTTTAAGATAGCTAATGGTGGTTAAAACTAAATTGAAGCATGATGAGTTAAAAAACTACAGTGAACAGTAGTGGGTAAACTACTCTAAAATTATATCTCATATGTTTAAGTGGTTTTATATTTTATATATGGGATATGTCAAAATGATCCCTTAATTTTTTTATCCTAGGGCATTCTGATCAATAATTTCCATTGCATAAATAATCTGGGAGTAATTAATATGAATAATCATTGAACATATTTCCACAAATGTTTCAGAAATGAAACTTCCTAAGTAGGTGTCTGGGTTATTGACAACAAGTACAAAAACACCATCAGCTCTTACATCACTGGCAATATCCCGGGAGGCCTTGGCAGCTACAATGGGAATGGCATCACTTCTCAAATCATAGCCTTCTTTTTTGGCTTCTTCCATGGCCTGCCGATAGAGGCTCTGGGGAAAAGAAATAATAGATTTTAGATGAAATATTCTGACTCTACAAATGTACTTTTGTCTTTTTTTTATTTTGTTTTGGTTTTTGGGCCACACCTGGTGATGCTCAGGGGTTACTCCTGGCTATGCGCCCAGAAGTCGCTCCTGGCTTGGGGGACCATATGGGATGCCAGGGGATCGAACCGCGGTCCGTCCTAGGCTAGCACTGGCAAGGCAGACACCTTACCTCTAGCGCCACCATGCCGGCCCCAAAATGTACTTTTGTCAAAGGAAGAATACACTGGTATGAAGAATTGTACTGCCATATTCAGCTTTCATTTTTAAGATCTATATATTTTTAATTTAATTAATTTTTTAACAAGCCTTTCACAGTCGTATTTCAGTAACATAGTGACAATGCATTAGGGCCTTTCCCACCACCAGTGTTGATCTACCTTCCTCATGATTCTTAGCATGCATTCTATACCTCCACCCTTCGACCCCTAGACTGCTAGTGTAATAGGTGCATTTTGTGTATAACTTGTTGAAGTTTGGGTCTCTTGATTCTACTCTTGTTGACTTTGATTTGGATATTTAGGGATGATCATTTTTATTTCCATTCTATGCTCCTGGGACCATTTGGACCCTGGATCCCACCCACTTTTTTTTTTCTTTTCTCAATTTGTAGGGAGACATAAATGTGAGGCAGAACCAGATGATTCATGTTCTATGGTTCCATAAAAATAAATAAATAAATAAAGGCAGGAGCCCCTATCTAAAAGCTATAAGTATAAAAAAAATGAAAACAAGGGGGGGCAGATATGGCAAGTGTTTTATGTTATTTTCTTTATAGACACAGTAAATGTTGGGGAAATTAAAAAAAATTTTCTTGTCCTAAGAGATACATGGTGTCTCTTCTCTTGAAGCATTCGGTCATGAGATTAGCTATAGGCTCCAGGCATGTTAGTTGTCAAAACCCAAGGTATTTCTTTATGGTCCCAGGAAAAGTTCTGTTCTGTTGCTGTTGTCAAGAGTCAGTCTTCTGTAATTAGAGATCTTAGATTTTGCACAGATTCTAAGGTGAAGTTTAGGACAAAGTCTTTCTTTATGGTCCCAGAAATTTCTACATTTTACATGTACTTTGAAATTCACATTGTAATTACTCATCTCTACAAAAAAGTAAAAATCTGCCTTTTACTATAACTTGGATAAAATAGGAGGGTGTCAAGTTAAGAAATGAGTCAGAGGAGAAGGATAAATACCAGATGATCTCAATCAGACGTTAATATAACTAAACAAAGAAAGATAATGGCTAATGGCCAATAAAAATAAATCCTGAGATTCTGTCAACAGAACTGATCCTGCTAACCAGTGGCAGGGAGGTCCTGAGAAGAGATCTAGGGAAAATGTTGGAGAGATATTCATGTTACTTCTTAGTTATTGTAATTAGATTGAATTAAGAATCCTGGATAATTTTGGATTTTAAGAATTCTTATTTTAATTCTTGTAAATAAATCAGGTTATTCTGAACATGTTAAAGAAATCCTATTTTTTTAAAGTGACTTGAATGTAAAGGAAATAAATTAAAGTTTATTAAGAAGCTATTTCACAATAGACTTCACACTGAATATTTTATATTGAGAAAGATAGCTATATGTATGAACATAAATGTTACCTTAGTTAGTCATAAAAATCAGCATTGGCATATTAAGTTTTTGGTTTTGTTTTGCGGGTTATACTGGGTGAAGCTCAGGGCTTACTCTTGGATCTCTGCTCATGGTGGTACCTGAGGGTCTGTATGTGGTGCCAGGGATCAAACTAGAGTTGGCCATTTGTGAGACAACTGTCTTTCTTATTCCTGTACTTTCTCTCTAAAGTAAGCATATAAAAGCATTTGCTTCTCCTATTTTAGGGATGACCTATCTGAAGAAGAAAAATTCACAAAACATGTTTTGGAGCAAGTGCTATTTTGATAAGTAGGAACAATTATTTTAAATTGAATTTACAATGTTTTATCATTAATAATTGACTTTGAGGGGAGATTTTTGCCAGGCATGGAGATGTTTTTGTGTCTGACTATCCAACATTTTAGTTTTCAGTACAATAATATGTAGAGCAAGAGAAATGAAAGAAAAAAATTGAGCTTATTGATTCACATGAGTATTTAATACATAGTTCTGACTTTTCTATTTATTTACAAAAATAAATATAGTCGGGGCCGGAGAGATAGCATGGAGGTAAGGCATTTGCCTTTCATGCAGGAGGTCTTCAGTTCGAATCCCAGCACCCCATATGGTCCCCTGTGCCTGCCAGGAGCAATTTCTGAGCCTGGAGCCAGAAATAACCCCTGAGCACTGCCAGGTGTGACCCAAAAACCACACACAAAAAAAAAATAAATAAATAAATAAATAAATAAATAAATAAATAAATATAGTCAAAGAAAGAAAATAAACCAGTCTTACCTCACTATAATTTATTTTATTTTGTCTTGCCAACATGATTTCAGGCGTATCCGGCATGATGTGGATTTGAGTCTTGTCTTTGTCCCAGGCTTCTGTGTATAAGCGCTAGGAGGTATAAAAAGGTTAGAAAATAAAGTCAAAAATAGGGATTTTCATTTCAGAGTTCAAGATGGCTAGAAGCTAATCTTCTTGAAATGTATTTTATCTTTATATTCCTGTATTTTGGCATTACATACTATTTGCTGCCACTAAATAAGAATGGGTACTAGAATTAGAAAAAGAATATGTATGTTTGCATATATATGAGTATTCTCTTATTGGATTACCTCTATCCCAATTAAAATAAAAAAATTCTAAGCATTTATACTCCTAAGTGTATGTGCATATTTATATTTACTGTGGCTATATTATCAAATCCTTCTCCATGGTACTTCTTTGTTGATTTATTTAATAATTGTGGTGCACCTGGATATGCATGGTAAATACAATGAAAATTGTATCTGACTTATTTGTTTTATAATTTCCTACATAATACCCAACAAGAAAAAAATCTTGCTATAAAGCCAGGCTAACTTTCATAGACTTTGAATAATTTGAATAACAAATAACAGTCCTATTCTTTCAAACATATTTATTTATTTAGGGGCTTTCCAAGTTGTACTGAGGGGACTTGAGAAGTTATAACAAGGGGCTTAGAATACAGTGCTGTTTGAGCCCTGCAGTGTTGGGAATTCCCTGGGGCTCTCAGTGATCATCTAAGTCTGTTATATGTGTTAAGAGGGGGCTGGAGAGATAGCACAGGGGTAGGGCATGGGGCTTACCTGGGATAGATTGGGTTTGATTCCCAGCATCCCATGAAATCCCCGGAGCCTGCTAGGAGTGAATTTTGAGCACAAAGCCAGGAGTAACCCCTGAGCCCCACTGGGTGTGACCCAAAACCCAAACATAAATAAATAAATTAAAAAAAAACATGGTAAGGGAATAGAACTGGGGTTGGCTGCATAGAAAGCATGTACTCTAATACAAAACTATCTCTCCAGCTTCAGCTCTGCTATTGTTAATTTTGGCTATTTTTCAAGAGATATCAAAGCAGATGTATATGTATACATATATGCATATGTGGGTGACCGTGCACCCCACATGTTCAATGGAACTCTGGATGAATTTTCCACCGCCTGCCTGATAGCCACAAAGTTTGCATAGCCCCGAGCCAACAGGAAACTCTGCAAATAAATTTAGCTCAGCACACAGAATCTGGCTGAACCAGATTCCTTAACCTTTCCATGGAATCTGTTTTTGTGCCTGCTCTCAAGCATGTAGTTATAGATATGTTTTTGTAAAGTTTAAATTGTGATCCTTATTGCTTGCGCAAAAGAAAGATCTAAATGGAAAATAGGCTAAACAAAAAATTGTATTTGCGTAAATATCAATTAGCTATTTGTTTAAGAATTTGCTTCCCCTCCCCTCATCCTGCCAGGTTCCTCCTTATCCTTCCCGCCATCAAAATGTGTATGTGCAGTATGTGCACTAAACCAAAAAAGAAATTTATGCTCCCATTGGTTAAAATTGTTGTACTTGTACAAATCTGATTGGTTTATGTTTCAATCCTATGTTACTACTCCTCCCACTGGAGCAGGGCATAAAAACCCTGCTCTCCCCTTAATAAAGTCTCTCGACTGGCACATGTCACCCTGAGCCCTTTACTAACTTCTACAGCTTAATTTTCTAGGTGTTCACAAAAGAGCTTAACACTCGTGAATTATTTGTAGTTGCCTTCTGCCTTCTGTCCTGGTTGAGAGAAAGCTGCTGGCCGGAATTCTCTCCCAGTAAAGGGCAGGAGCAAAGGCAATTACATGCATATATATATATATATATATATATATATATATATATATATATATATATATATACACTTACATTTCTATATAAACATTCTTTAATTTTAGGGTCATAACTGGTGGTGCATAGGGATTACTTTGGGCTTTCCACTCAGAAATAACTCCTAGGTGGCTCAGGGAACCATATGAAATGATGGAGATCAAACTCAGTTCAGGAACATGCAAGTCAAGTGCTCTAATGACTGTGATATATCTCTAGCCCCTCTATTTAAATATTTTATATCATAGTAAATATATATTTAAAATCCTAACATAACTGAGTTGAGAGTTTAACCAAATAAATGTATAGAGAATGGAAATTAGGTAAAACAGAAAGATAATTACTTAGATATTCTTAATGGAGCCATATTTTATTACCCAACAACTTAGTGCTCACCTTGTTCATGGTGATGGCATTGTTCTTGGCTAGCACCTGCTCAAGGGAATCAGTCACACTTGTAAACTTTAGTTTGTTTGGAGGCTGGCGGTAAATGTTGTCACTCAGTATCTCTGTAGCTCTCTTGCACTTTTCCACATCCAAAGACCCTATGGGGACCCAGCCAATGCCTTTCATCCACTGGAGGTCTGCTTTATAAACGTTCTGGCGAAATCAAATGCAAAAGCAAGTATTAACAGAAGCTGTTGTAGCACAATTAAAAAAAAAAGACTAGAAACTTCCAACCTTTGTTGATGTCTTTAAAAAATATGAAAATTTGGGCTGGAGCAATAGTACAGTGGGCAGTGTGCTTTTCTCACATGAATCTGACCCAGGTTCAACACCCCAGTACCCCTGAGCCCATTAGGAGAGGTCCCTGAGCAGAGTCAGGAATAAGCCCTTTGTTCTGTGAATGTTAAATATATTGACATTGGCTAGTGGAATCATTGTTCTAAAAACACAAGAAGCAAACCTCAAATTTTGATGCGAGATGGGGGGGGTCACTGTTGGAGGGGGGGTATCCTTGTTTATAACTAAAACCCAAATGCAAACATGTTTGTAATCATAGTGCCTAAATAAATATATTAAAAATAAGTAAAAGAAATATAAAAATAAAAAAATCTGGATATGGCCCAAAATTTAGTAAAAGAAAAATAATAAACATAATAATATTAAAATAAATTAAAATATAAAATTAAAAATTATAAAATATGAAGGCCAAATTAGTTGTAGCTTTAGGGTATTTTATCTCTTTAAAATGAAGGCATAGAGAATTAATTGTAGAGAGAAGAAACATTCCTTGTAAGGGCTCTAACACCTAGGCCACTATATATTAATATTTATCACTGTCATTAAACAGGTCTCAGTACTCACATCACTCTGGATGTCATAGGCCTGTCGAGCATGGATGACATCATTCTGGTCAGGCAGGCATGTCCACTGGTGCAGGTAGTTTCTGTAGTCTGCGTCACTGACCAAGGTCTGGCATTTTTTGGCCAGCACCACACCCAGCATGTCCACAGGGCTGGTGTACTTGGTCTTCCATTTCTCAAAGTCCTTTTTGTACTCTCTATCACTCTGGATCTTGGCCACATGTATGGACCACATCATCTTGGGGTCATCTTTAATGTCCCTGGCCCCAATGTGATGGCCAAGCTGCTTGCGGTAACCAACTTTGTATTTGTACTAAAATAAAAGTGGTTATTAAAAAGGAAAAAGAATAGAAAGAAACAAAAGTCATTTACTTAAAACTTCATTCTTTTAAAATGATCTTCTTGATAAGAAATGGAATAATGTGAATAAAAACTCATGTTCTCAGGCTAAATTTTGATTAGACTTCACAACAATACTCTAACATGAATACAGATCAAGCTTCTAGATTCTATGGTCTATAGATATTAATTTCTTAGAAATAAAGATCATAACATTTCAGAAAATCCATGAGAACTATTTACTGCCTCATCTTTTTTTGGGGGGGCAATGAAGTCAGTTACCCATAAATTTAAGGTAACATTTTTAAAATTATTCCTGAATCCTCAGTATCATTTTACAACTCTCCTCACCTCTTAAAACTAGATCTTCTGACTTTCATGGATACAAGTCTCACAGAAGTAGAACTGACTTGTTCTCCTGCAAGGTCTAGCTTTCTCATTTGACTGAGGTTTGTTGAGATTTCTCACATGAGAAAATAGATTGTTCATTTATAAAATAGCATTTCAGAGCTTTCCTTATCATGGTAAGTACTGAATCTGTGTGATTTCTCTCTACTTTAAGGCACAACATTTGATATACCGTAAGTATCGGTCTCGCAGGGGTCTCAAACTCAATTTACCTGCGGACCGCAGGAGGCAAAGTCGGGGTGATCCTTGAGTGCAAAGTCAGTAATAAGCCTTGAACATTGGGGTTGTGACCCAAACAACTAAAACAAACAAAACAAAAAAAGATTCCTCTAGGGCAGGGCCACAAAATGTTGTATGGAGGGCCGTTTGCGACCCACAGGCCACAAGTTTGAGACCCCTTCAGTCTACCAGAATACTCTATATCTTTCAAAGACAGTGTGACATGGGATCAAATACAGAATTTTTTTTTTGGTTGTCTTTATTTTTCTTTTCATTTTAGAAAACGCATTTGGTTAATTTTGGAAGCATTTTAGTAATTGTGTTTAAGTAAAGAGTTTTCAAAATTTATGGTTTGGGGAAAAGATATTTATCCTAGAATTGGTTATATAATGTCATTTATTTCCGATATTGAACAATTTACATAACTAAGGATTTGAAAAAATAAATAACTCTGGCATTTTCTTAATTCTCTGAAGGTTCTGTGCTAAAAATACCGAAATAAATTGCTCATAATTGCAGGTAGAAGCAAGTGTACATTAACTTCAATTTTATGCTGTATAATATAAACCTGGCTATCATATTTGGATATCAAAGCCTTTTGGAGTCATAAATAATAAATTTAATAAAAAATTAAATGAAAAAATTAAAAGATTTAAAAAATAAATTTTTCAATGACAAGCATCTTTAATTTAGAGATGTCAGTAAATGTGCTTTAATTAACACATAAATATATTTTTCTATTGTAAAACAAAAATTACTCTGTTCAGAATCCCCTCTATAACTATTGCAGATTACTCACATCACTAGCAATATCCCGGGATGCTTTGGCAGCCACAATGGGAATAGCATCGACTCGAAGGTCATAGCCTTTCTTCTTCGCTTCTTCATTGGCAAGTTTATATAGACTCTGTGAAAGAATATTAGAATTAAAAGATAATCTTTGGCAGCAAAAATTCAGAGATTAAATCTATTGTTAGGACAGAGAAGGGACCTATGACTCTGATAGCTGGAAATAACCACTTTGGACAAGAATTGAATGCTGAAGCTGCCAGGAAAAATGAAGTCATGACATCTTCCCATACATGGATGGACATGGAAATTATTATGCTGTGAAATAAGTCAGAGGGAGAGAGATAGACACCATATAGTTTCACTCATCTGGGGGATTTAGGAAAAATAAAAGACATTATTGTAACAATACACAGAAACAATAGAGATGTGGAAGGACCAGCCCATGATATGAAGCTTACCACAAAGAGTGATGAGTAGAGTTAGAGAAATAACTACACCAACAACTATCATAATAATGATAGTGAGTGAAAGAAATAGAATGCCTTTCCCAAAGATAGGCAGGAAGTGGGGGAAGAGGGATATGGAAGAGATTGGTGGTGGGAAGGTTATGCTGTGAAGGTGGGGTGTTCTCTTTTATGACTAAACCCAACTACAAACATGTTTCTAATCATGGTGCTTAAATAAATATTTTAATTAAAAATAATTGGGTTCTGAAAGAAGATAAAGTGATAGTCATGATACCCCTCAGTAACCCTCAGTAACAATGTTGCAAACCACAGTGTTTAAAGGGAAAAAAAGAAAAAAAAAGAGAGATAGTGAAAGAGAAGAAAAATTCTGTCCCAAAGGCAGGAAGAAGGGGAGAGCAGGAGGGAAACTGAGGACACTGGTGGTGGAAAATGTGCACTGGTGGATGTTGTATGGCTGAAACACAATTATGAACTTTGTATCTTTGGGAAAAATAACCCAACTGTATTATGAACAACCTTGTAACTAGAAAGTTTAAAAAATAATTTAAAATATCCATAGAGTCTCAGATGACAGACCACATTCGTAAAAGTGTAGAAACTGGAAAACACCAGATTTCTAAAATATTAGAAAGTAAATAAATTATATTACTGCCTACTAAGTATACCACAAAGTATTAGAAAGAATTACAATATAGCTATAGATTTATAATTTATTATATATCATCCATAATACATATAATATGTAGGTTAAAATATTTCATTGATACATATTAATGAGACAGAGTAGTGGATTTATGGGTATATTTCTGAATGAAAAATATAAGACTATGCTTAATATCATTTATAAGATTTTTATATTTTACATTTATTTTATTTCTACTACTTAAAAGTAATATGACAACGTTTCATCATGTTTAAAAGGTAAATAAGAAACATCAATACACAAATTTAAACACAGTTAACTGGTTTGGCATCAAAAATTTAAGATTCTATGGGCTGGAGAGATAGCATTGAGGTAGGGCATTTGCCTTGCATGCAGAGGAATGGTGATTCAAATCCTGGAATCCCATATGGTCCTCCAAGCCTGCCAGGGGTGATTTCTGAGCATAGAGCCAGGAGTAAACCCTGAACGCTGCCGGGTGTGACCCAAAAGCCAAAAACAAAAAACCACAAAACTCAGGCTTGACTGTTATAAACCTATATAATCTATAAAAAGAAAGCTATAATTACTTTTGATAATGGATTATGGAGTATCTCTCACACATATGAGTAAGGAGCTTTTGTCTTATAAAAGAAGCTAAACTATTTTTTCTTTGGCCTTTTTCATTTAAAATTTTTTAAACTTAAAAACTGTGATTTACAAAGTAATAAATAGTTGGATTTTAGGTATGCAATATTTTGACACCAATCTGATCACCAGTATCAACTTCCCTCCTTCTGCCAGTGTTCCCATGCTCTTTCCCAAAAACCCTCCCCTCTCCCTACCTATCACTCAATAGGCACATTTTAAAGTTTTGTGCTTTTATTTTAGATATCATGTTACCAGGGTTGTTGAGCCTGTGCTTTGGATATATACTATTCTCCTACATTCCAGGTGTAACCAAGGCCCTATTCTCCCTTACTTCTCCTTTTCTTCCTCTTCCTCCCCATCATGGATTTCTTTCCTTCTTTGTTCTTCTCTTTATAGTTTAGGGTCAAGGCTGATTTATGTATCCTTCCCTTTACAACATTATATTTCTTCCCCCACCCAAGGTACCTTGACTTACAAAGTTGTTTGTAGTAGGAGTTCAATCAAGCAAATGCTGTTTCAACACCAATTGCATCACCAGTGGGTTCCAGGTTCCATATTACTCCATAGATTACCCCCTTAACAAGCACAGTCTTTTTCACTGATATTTTTTCTCTCTCTGCCTGAGAGGTTTGATGGTTTATCTTATTGTAGAAATAGAATGATTGAGCATGTCCAGTTCAGCTTTAACTGGCTCCCCTGGAACAAGCTCAATACTCCTTGTTCTTTGTTACCTGAGTAACACCCCAGCCAAGAGAAACAGAACAGAATCTGGATAGTTTGTTCCTGGGTGGACAACCTAATTCTGAGATTTGGTGAGCAGGTTTAGCTCCTTTAACCTAATTTTAGTAGAAACGAACATAATAGTTTTGATTCTAGTTATACTCCATTGCTTTATTTCTCAAAACTGAATTCAGAATCCAGATAGGAGAAAAAAGATATAGGAAATTCCTTCATAGTACCACCAGGTATAGAAACTGAAAAAAAAGCAGATCTAGTTGATCTTAATTTCTGATAAACAACCAATAATGTTTTAGGATATACTAATATAAATTAACAGCATCTTGTTTTTTAATCCTACTCCTTGAAACTAGCAACTATTTCTCACTCACCCTCACTGACCATAGCTAATAGCCATAAAATGAAAAGACAATATGATTTAAGCTTCCCATGGAATCCTATAGAATACAAGATTCAATCTAAAGGTGACAAATTGAATAAGTCAACGGCTTATGTCATAAAGCATTTTGCACCATGATAGTTGAGGTTAAGGAATCACCATGAAAATAAGTGCCAAAAAGTCCAAACAAAGAGCAACACAACGGTAATAGGATAGTGTCACAAAATTTTCCCTTACCTCACTGTAGTTGATTTTGTTCTGGCGTGCCAACATGATCTCTGGAGTATCAGGCATGATATGAATTTGAGTCTTGTCTTTGTCCCAGGCTTCTGTGTATAAACGCTATCAAAGAACATGGTAATCAAGAACCATTTAAGACATAAATTACAAGAAGTCAAATTAAGACAAGATTATTATTGGTTTTTGGTTGTTTGTTTGGGACCACAACCAATGGTGCATACATAGGGCTTAATCCTGGCTCTGTGCTCAGGGATCATTTTTGGCTTGATGGACCATATAGGATGCCAGGGATAAATCCAAGGTTAGCTGTATGCAAGGCAAGTACTTTATCCATTATACTATCATTCCAGTAAATATAAACAAGACAAGATTATTTTTAACCTGATTATAAAAATATTAGGCTTAAATATTTTATATCCAATGAGACGTTTGACTTTTCCTTCAGGTTATCAAGATTAAAATGAAAAATATTAAGAATAATTTAGGGAGTTTAAAGTAGGTATTTTAAAATATAAGTGTGGTTTCACCTTTTCATTGATAACCTTCAGTCTACTTGTCATGAAAATATAATCATATCAACAGCTGGCACTCACCTTGTTCATGGTGATGGCATTGTTCTTAGCCAGCACTTGTTCCAGAGAATCTGTCACACTGGTAAACTTCAGCTTGTCTGGAGGTTGGCGGTAGATATTGTCACTCAGTATCTCTGTTGCTCTCTTGCATTTTTCCACATCCAGAGACCCTATGGGGACCCAGCCAATGCCTTTCATCCACTGGAGGTCTGCTTTATAGACATTCTGTGTAAAGGAAAAAGGCAGACACTCTTTAGTAAGACCAAAAGATTTAGGGTAAAGATGCCATTGAAATACATAGTAAATTATATTTATGGTGGATGTGGTGTTGTTTTGTTCTTTGCATCTTTTTCCACAAAAAAACCAATTTACTGTAGTTGGTAAACTGAAAAAGGAATTATGCTCAGAAATGACCCAGAACTATCTCCTATTCCTAACAGAAAGTGACCAAATATTGTAGCACAGTAGAAGAGGAATTAATCCAAATTGATAGCTAAAATTTTACTAATAGTCCAGTGAATTTTATTATAATGTCCCTGTGCATTGTATATGAGTGCCAATCCAGAGAGAGTACACATATATTTGTCTAACAATAGGCTATAATTGAATAAATACTGGGTCTCATCAATAAAATACAGCTACTAAAAGCTAGATTTTTAAGACTTTGGTCATTAGAAATGTCACTAATATAAAATTGTATGAAAAAGCGCATTAAAGAATGTGTACAGATAAACTATGAATAGGAATGGTCTTTTGTAGTAGAGTTATTACCATCTGTGTACCTTTTTATATTTCATAATACAAGCGGTGCTTTATTTTTTTAAAAAATAAGTTAAACTATGGGGCTGGAGTGGTAGCACCGTGGTAGTGAAGAGAAAAATTTTGGAGTTTTCCCTATAAAAAGTTCTCTTTGTTTAAAAGTTTCCCTTTTTAAGTGCAACTTTGGCTTTAAAATCCTTCATAAACTCAGTGACCCTGTCTAAGGCTGTTTGAAGCCAAAGACAAGCAGTCTCAAGCGGAGAAGATACCCCCTACCTCCTGGTCTTAAAAGTTCTCGTTTTGAATATCAAAACCTCAGGTCAGCACAAAGAAAGAAAGATAAAGGCCTGGTCTCGCTCAAGGGAGGGGCCATATACCCCCAACTCACTCAGGGTCTGTTTTTCCTGTAAAATCCTGGTAAGCTAGCTTCCCCCCATCCTTTAACATAGGAATGCGACCCTAGATGTAGTGTTTACTCTACATGATAAAGGATGTAACCACCTCCCTTATGACCCACTGTTAACTTCTGTGGTTGTCTCTCTGTTGTGATAAATGTTCCTTTCTCCTAACTGAGTTAGGATGCCTGAGTTAAAATGTTTTTCTAAGATAAAGACCACAGCTGTAAAATAAGGAATGGTGAGGCTGTACCTTTGCTGTATAAAAACTTGTGAGAATTGTTTCAGTCTTTGCTCTGAGGTTCATCCCTGGGCACTGGCCCTGATGTCAATTGGGCATCAGAAATAAATCATTTTTACAAATTTGCATGGCTCCCATATTTCCTTGAAACGCTTGAGACACCGCTCGAGAGAGGGGGATTGATCCCCGACCCCAACAGTAGGTTGCACATGACTGACCCAGGACTAACGCTGGTTCAATCCCTGGCATCCCATATGGTCCAGGAGCCTGCCAGTGGCGATTTCTGAGTACAGAGCCAATAGTAACCCCTGAGCACTGCCAGGTGTGGCCCCCCAAAAAACCAAAAAATAAATTATGTTAAACTATAATAAATTATGTGAAACCCTGAAACCCTGCTTGAGTCAGACCTTTGAAGACTTTAATACTGGTCAAGATCAGTTTTTCAGCATTTCAGTTGTCCAGGCCTATTGTCTATTCGCACACAGTTTTCAGGACAGGAAGCAAGAACTTTTTTTTCTAAGTCATTATTTATTTAAGTTTTTGGGTCATACTTGGAGGTGCTCAGGGCTTATTCCTAGCTCTGTGTTCAGGGATCACTCCTAGCTGGCTTGGGGGACTTTATGATGTATTGGCGATCAAACCTTAATCAGTCACATGCAAGGCAAAAACCCTATCCACTGTACTATCTCTCCAGCCCTTAATTTTAGATTATTGCTCTGTTATGTGTTTTTGTATACCCATTCCGTATGCATTACTGCTTCTAAACAATGGAACTAGCTCTTTGTTCAACTGTTCGAAGGATTTCACTGTAATGTTATTAAGTAGTAAATGTAAACTGTTATTTTTACAGCTGGAACAAAAACAGCCTATTGGAAATACTTTATACTGACTAGTTACCACTCTGGAAATAACAATAGTAACATTTTTCACTTTTGGAGTGTATTTTACTTTCAAATACTTCTCACATTACTAAGACCTCACACCACCAAGAGCGAGGGAGATATTCAAAAAGGAAAGGAGCTTCTTATCAATGCATCACTTTAAAGACAACATTAACCATTTTTAACTGCAGTTCATATGTAAGCAAAGCTTTTTTCTTTTTTAAAACAATTGCCAAACAATGAGTTTTGTATATGGCAAGCAATATGTGGTGTTTACAAAGGTGGGTTGTAGAGTTACTGGAAATTATTAATTAATGTATAATTTTTTATTATTGGTAGTCATATAATGTTCATGATTTAATTAGTTATGAATATGTTTTATAGTAAGCATGCTTCTTCTACCCATTTTTGGGACAGTGTCTCTGTTTCTAAAAAAAATTGAGTTTGTTATTACCATGTGGCTATCTCCCAACTCTCCACAGGGTTATGCTAAGGTGGGAGAGTGTGGAATGATTAAATGGTTTTCAGAAACAAAAATCCACTTGGTTCTCATAAAAATACCATTTAGTGGCATAGCAAGTAATCATATTCTATTAGTTATAATCTCATTCACTTTGCATGAAAAGGAGCCTCCCTAGATGTTCAGGGCTCCCTCTCAGGGATTATTGGCCATCATAGCCAGTAGTTCACGCAAAAGCCTAAAGATATAGTATTGTGTACATTCTGAGGTGCCAGGGATTACCTGATCCACCCCAGTGTTGATACCCTAGGTCAGACCCCAGAAGTGCTTAAGCGAACAAACAGTGCTGGGAATTGAACTGGGAATTACCACATGCAAGGCATCAGCCTTACTCTCTGCACTATTTCTCCATTGCCTAGAGAAAATTAAAATTTTTTTTTTTGTATTTGAGTCACACCCAGCAGTGCTCAGGGTTTACTCCTGACTCTACGTTCAGAAATCATTCTTGGCAGGCTCGGGGGATCATATGGGATGCCGGGATTTGAACCAATGTCCTTCTGCATGCAAGGCAAATGCCCTGCCTCCATTCTATCTCTCCAGCCCCTACATTTTATTTTTTATTTTGGGTCATATCCAGCAGCACTCAAGGTGTTATTCCTGTTTTTATGCTCGGAAACAACTCCTGGCAACCTCAGCGGACCATATGGGACACCAAGGATCAAACCTGGGTAGTCTGCATGCAAGGCAAATTCCTTATCCTCTGTGCTATCATTCCAGCCAACAAAATTTTAACTTTTTAATAAAAATGTGTTGTTTCTTTCTCCTTCTCAAGAGTAAAAGATACTTTTCCACAGGTGGACTCTGAATTCTAATGACCTACTCCAGCTTTGTTTTATTTTTTGTTTGTGGGTGACTCTTGGCTCTGTGCTCAGAAATTAATCCTGGCAAGCCCTGGGGACCATATAAGATGCCTGGGATCAAATTCTGGTTGGCTGCGTGCAAGGCAAATGCCTTCCTGCTTGCTGTGCTATCACTCTGACCTCTAATCCAGCTCTGCTTTGGTTAAATCAACTTAATTTTCTTATAAAGACAATTAAGGTATTCTGAATAAAGTAGGAAAACTACACTTTGTCTCAAATTTCACCCATGGATCAATGAACCTTATTTTGAATAAGCCCAAGGACTGTTCATAAAGGATAATGTATAGTGTTTATATTAATCCTGATGCACTCACGTCACTCTGGATGTCATAGGCCTGTCGAGCATGGATGACATCATTCTGGTCAGGCAGGCATGTCCATTGGTGCAGGTAGTTCCTGTAGTCTGCATCACTGACCAAGGTCTGGCACTTCTTGGCCAGCACCACACCCAGCATATCCACAGGGCTGGAGTACTTGGTCTTCCACTTCTCAAAGTCCTTTTTGTACTCTCTGTCACTCTGGATCTTGGCCACATGAATGGACCACATCATCTTGGGGTCATCTTTAATGTCCCTGGCCCCAATGTGATGACCAAGCTGCTTGCGGTAGCCATCTTTGTATTTGTACTGAGAAAACAATACACAAGTCAAATATTTTCATTATAAGTTTTTATCAGCAGCCAGAAATCTATAGAAAATTATTTTCTTACATCAAAATTGCTTACTAACTTCTTTAAATAGCACTAGCTAAAGCAGGAATATTTACCTTAAAAACTTATAGAGGTGGTACAATAAATATAAGCCGCATAATTGTTTGCAATACCTAATTTACCTTTGGAGTTATGTAGAGGCAGAAGTATACACAGTGGGGAGAAAACATCCATGGAAGTGGGGGAGTAGGACATATAAACTGGGAACTTAGTTTTTATAGTGCAAAGAAGTTTTTATATGTCAAACACATGTCAAAAAGTTAAGTACTTGGTATGTTTGATAATTAAGTTAGTGTCTTCAAGAGGAAGTAGTCTAGGTTAAGGGCTATCTTAAGTTGCCACAGGAAAATTTATTATTTCATAATGCAATCATACATTCAGTGATGGCAGTAAATTTTGGTATCATTTTGAAAACCAATGACACCAGTAAAGCATTATTAAACAGAACAACTTTTATTTATTTATTTATTTATTTATTTATTTATTTATTTATTGGGCCATACCTGTTTGATGCTCAGGGGTTACTCCTGGCTAAGCACTCAGAAATCGCCCCTGGCTTGGGGGGGACCATATGGGACTCCGGGGGATCGAACCGCGGTCCTTCCTTGGCTAGTGCTTGTAAGGCAGACACCTTACCTCTAGCGCCACCTCACTGGCAGGACCAACTTTTAAAACCATAATCCTAATAAAATTATGTGTTCCAGTCATACAAGGTAAACAATGTTTTTATTAATCCATAGCCATTGACTTCGTCTTGAAATAAAAGCCAATGTTAAAATATGAACTTGTAGTTTTGAGAAAGTTCGATAAGTGTAGATGAGTGAGCAGGATGTAGTTTGGTATACTTTGAAGAAAATGGGGTAGTCTAAATTTTAACCTTATACTAAGCAAGAGTTTGATTTTAGATAAGTTGCTCAAGCAACACACAAAATAGAAAAATCATATATTAACACGGGATTCTCCAAATTTTTTGGCTCCTGATTTAATTAATTATTGATATTGGGAAAAATCCATTTGTGAGGAAGGCATAAGATATATAAACTCAGAGCAAAATGTTCTAATGTAAAAGGAAGCATCTATGATATTCTTCAATCTCAGACCTCTCATTCAGAATAATATTCAGTACAGAGCACTGCAACTGAAGTGTGTTACCCCCAGCGAGAATCTAGAAGGTGTGTAATCATTCTGGTCAGAAGAACAATTTAACCTTGATCATTTATTCAGAGCGAAGTTAACAACTCACGTCACTGGCAATGTCCCGGGAAGCCTTCGCAGCTACAATGGGAATAGCATCACTTCTCAGGTCATAACCTTTCTTCTTTGCCTCTTCATTGGCGAGTTTATATAGACTCTGTGGAGAGAGAACTTGAATTGAAACAAAAGTCTTGGAAGCTAAAGTTTGGAGATTATCAAATGATACATGGCACTTTTAAAATGCTAGGAACTAAAAAATAATATTCCAATGTTTAGCAACAGTAAAATTAAATCATGTTAATTCTAAAATGTTCCACAAAGTATTATAAAATTTAGTAGGAGATCCAGAAAGATAAAACTGGAGGTAAGATTATTGTCTTACATGCAAGTGACCCCAATTAGAATGTCCTGCACCACAGATGATCCCATAAGCACCACCCAAAGTCACTTTGGCACAGAGAGCTACAACAGTTTCTAAGCACTGCTAGAAGTGACCCAACCCTGCCCCTCTACCAAAAAAAAAAAAAAAAACCCTGTGGAAAAAAGATAGATATTATCATTCATATCTAAAACCTGACAGGTGGCTGAAATAATAAGCTAAATTTTACATAGATATAACAATTTTACTTTAAAAATATTAGGGTCTATAGGGCCAGAGAGATAGCATGAAGGTAAGGCATTTGCCTTTCATGCAGAAGGATGGTGGTTCGAATCCCGGCATCCCATATGTCCCCTGAGCCTGCCAGGAGCGATTTCTGAGCATAAAGCCAGGAAGAACCCCTGAGCGCTGCCGGGTATGACCCAAGAACCAAAACCAAACCAAAAACCAAAAACCAAAAACAAAAAACAAAAATATTAGGGTCTCCTCTAAACCATTCATGGTGTAGACTTATAGTGCTCATTTACCATATCACTTAAGTTTTCTAGACTTGAAAATTATGATGGCTTTTAAGAATGTTCTATACACAATCTGATTCAGGAAGTCAATTTTTTTCTAGCCCTTCACTCTCGCAGCTCTCTCAGGATCTCTAACTATAGAAACATGACAGCAGCAACCATGATTGTGAAGAGCTTTTACTGAGATCACTCTCTCTGCTCCGATCCTCCATATAACCCTTTTACCTTCAGTTCTTAATTCCTTAGGGAGTGGACATTCTCCCCACTCCAGCCAGCTGCCAACCCGCTCCGAAAGTGATAAGATAGATTTTCATTCTGCCTTGACTCATTCTGAGAAGAAGCTGCCACTATGGCTGCTGCTGATTTGCTCTAGGTGGCCCCTTTCCCCCACCTCTCCTTGCTGTGGAATATTGTTTGCTACCAGATTCAGTTTCTAAGAAGCACCAGCTCGAGGACATTTCCTGTTAGATAACTGCTGGGAGCCACTTCTCAGAATCCACAAGACTATATCACAGGCTGAAGCTGTGCTCTGGATTTTATCTCCTCCCCTCATCTATTTCAAAAGACTTAAGGGGGACATATGTAACCTCTTTCTAATATTTCTTTAGATGTATTTTCTTAATAAGTATAATTATTATTGTCTATCTTCTTATGTAGTTTTCCCCATTCCTTTTTTTGGGCCTATTTAGTAGGAATTCTAACAAATAAGTTTCTCTAGAGTTCTGAGTTCATGTTATAATCAGGTTATCGGAATTGTTTAGCTTATTATTTTTTACCACCATATGCACCAGTAGTACCTTGTAGCATTGTTCCATTTTGCATAGGCACATTAAATAGGAGAAATGTTATGTGTGAAAAGAAGTTCTTATACAATAGAGATAGAAATACATAAATTTTATATTGCAGTGGGGCTTTACACCCTGAACACTTGTCATAGTGGCTTGGCTTAGGCTTCAGAAGATTGGACATAGGCCATATGACCCTGATCCTTTGATCCCATTCTTGGAACCAGCATGGTTTTCTACACCAGAATCAGCAATTTGTCTTCTGCCAGGGAAGACCCTAATGTTGCCCTGGCATCTATTTGCTCCAGCGTGGGTTCATATGACACCTTGACCACTTGGTAATAGCAACAACCTGTTTTCAGGGCAGGGCTCTCTGCATTGCCAGCTAATGGTGAGATAAAACCAGGAGATGCTCAGTTTCACCCTGACTTTGACATAGGATCTATACAAAAAACAGGATCTCTAACTATAGAAACCTGACAGCAACAACCATGATTGTGAAGAGCTTTTACTGGGATCACAGAGAAAGACTTTGGGGTTTGACAAGTTAGTATGCCTGGAGCCTGTAGTTGGTCTTATGCCAGGCTGTTTCATGAGTAAGGTCTCCAAAGGTTTTTCCTTTCTATTTCCTCCAGATTTTGCTGAGCCTATGCAAAGCAAAAACAAAAACAAAAAAACATGCCACACACATTTTTAAATTATTTATTGTATTTTTTATCTTTTATCTTTTATTTATTTATTTATTTTGGTTTTTGGGCCACACCACGGTGCTCAGGGGTTACTCCTGGCTGTCTGCTCAGAAATAGCTCCTGGCAAGCACGGGGGACCATATTGGACACCTGGATTCTAACTAACCACCTTAGGTCCTGGATCGGCTGCTTGCAAGGCAAATGCCGCTGTGCTATCTCTCCGGGCCTTCTTTTATCTTTTAAATCAGGGCTCACGCCTTTTTCATAGACCTTTGGGACATGGATTCTTTAATTTTTCACATATTCCCTCATTTTTGTATAAAACTAAGAGAAAAGAAATAAAGAAATGCTGGAGCCAGGAACCAAATTGTCTCAGATGAATTGGCAGGGAAATAAATAAGGACATAATAAATATCTAATGAAGTCAATGATAATAGAATCAAGGGACCTAATCTTTAACCATCTAAACTCAAAGGGGCTGAGCCACGGGGCAAAGGATGGTGGGATAATATGCACTCTGGGTCATTTAATGGAGGGAGGTTAACACTGGTGGTTGGAAGGGCCCTGACTCATTATATATCTGAAATGCAACTATGAAGGACTCTGTAGATCATAATTGTTACAATAAAATAAAAAAATAGGGTCTTATTTTAAATAAATAAGTAGTTGATGAGCTGGAGCAATAGTACAGAGAGTAGGGCAATTGCCGTGGATGCAGATAACTTGGGTTGGGTCCCTGACATCCCATGGGGTTCCTTGAGCCCATCAGGAGTGATTTCAAATCACAGAGCTAGGATTAATTTCTGATCATTGCTAGATAAGGCCCCCAAATCAAAATAAACCAAATAAAAACAATGCAATGCTTATGGGGCCATGCAATATCAAGTTAATTTTATCGCTTGAGGTATCTTTTTAGCTTCTAAAAGTCTTACTTTTTAGAGTTCAAAATGTTCTACATTTTTGGTTGATATTAAGGCTGTAAAATAATGTCTAGATAGGATATTGCATTTTTCTTTATAGGAAACAAAATTTAAATTATATACCAATAATATATATAATTATTTTAAGTTTTTTAATTAGAGCAGTGAATAGGTTTAAAATAAATAGGAGAGTTTGAGCTGACATTCATGAGCCTAAAGTACAAGATGGGACTAGAAGAAAATACTTTAGCTGTTAATTCTGGAAACTAGTTCAGTCTTTATTTGGTACAGGCTCTGCCCTGACGGTGCTGAGTGTTTGGCAATCAAAGGTGAATGTGTTTTTCCCTGTATTTAAGGTTTCTTGGAGAAGTATGGACAGCCTATGGAACAAACTACCAAAGCTAAACTGCAAGAGGTATTTGAAGCTGATTTTTTCACAAATACCTGCAGCAATGATAATTTATTATCAAGAATTTATTCTGAATTGAGTATCAGCAAAATTCCAACTAAGAACATCCTTTGCATTATATCTTGCCAGATGAGTTAGATTTTGAGAGACTGAGATGGTAGTTAACAGGAAAGGAAGTTGTGTGAATGCAGAATATAACTACTATATGACCCGGCAATTCCATTTTTGGCTACCTATCCCCAGGACAGAAAATCATTAGTTAAAAAGAACATATGCACATCACTATTCATTGCAGCACTCAGTACAATAGCTAAGATTTGGAATCAACTTAGATATCCAACAACAGATGTGTGGATCATGAAGATGTGGCTGTGTATGCCTACATATATGCATATATATGCACATATACATATATACAATGAAATAATACATAGCTATAAGGAATGATAAAATCATGCAATTTCATGCAACATGGATGGAACTGAAATATATCATGTTAAATGAAGCTAGTCAGAAAAAGAAAGATAAATACAGTATATCGTTTGTATGAGGTATTTAGAATAACTGCATGAGGGAATGCAATAGTTTAAAGGGAATTGCCTAAAATCACTCTTGGTCCCAAAGTGAGGAGAAGGAAACAAATGAATAGGAGAGGGGAAGAACAAATGTGAAATATCAGAGGACAGGGTTCAAAAGGATTCAGGTATATAGGGGTATTAAGAACTAAATATCCAAACCATAGAGTCAACAACGTTGAAATCATGAAACCCAAACTTTATCAACCAAATTTTAAAAGGTAGCCTATCAAAATAGGAGGTTGAAAGGGAAAGGTATAAGAAGAAACCTGGAGTCATTGGTGAAGGGAAGATGACACTAGTGTTGGGATTGGTGTTGGAACATTGTATGTCTAAAACTCAACTATGAAAAATAACTTAGTGAGTAACAGTGCTATAATCAAACTTTTTTAATCAAATGTTTCAGAGAAGATTTAGGAAAAAACATATGATGATAACATATCGTACCTCACTATAGTTGATTTTGTTCATTCTTGCCAACATAATTTCTGGTGTGTCTGGCATGATGTGGATCTGTGTCTTGTCTTTGTCCCAGGCTTCTGTGTATAAGCGCTACAAAAGAAAATATAGTATCATCATGGGAAATATTATAACCAAAGATTTTTAAGAATATGATTTTATGTACTATGTATTTAATAGTTTCTTTCAGTAAACATTTCATAACAGAATAGATCATATAAGTGTTTTTGAAAAGTCTTAAATGTATGTTTGTTTGTTTGTTTGTTTTTTAGGTCATACCTAGCAGTGCTCAGGGGTTACTTCTGGCTCTACACTCAGAAACCACTCCTGGAAGACTCTGGGGACCATATGGGATGCCGGGATTCAAATCACCGTCCTTCTGCATGCAAGGCAAACGCCCTGCATCTATGCTATCTCTCTGGCCCCTTAAATGTATGTTAACAATTTAAAGGAATTGAGGGGTGAATCAGGGTGTAATTCAGGAGCACGTGCTTTGCTTGTAAGAGCCCTAGATTCTAATCCCCAGTAGAAAACAAAACAAAACAAAAAAAAAAAACAAACAAAAAGGAAATTAAGTATATTTTCTACATAAATTTTAAGTAAAATAGGCCATTTTATAACAAACATAAGGAATTACTAAATAGTAATATAGATAGATGAAATAGATAGATATGCCTTTTTTTTCTCTGTCAATTATGCTTCTTTTACTCCAATTCAGCTTTATTAATCTTAGCTTGGTTCTCTAAATTTTGTAGCCTTACCTTGTTCATGGTAATAGCATTATTCTTGGCTAACACTTGTTCCAGAGAATCAGTCACAACAGTAAATTTAAGTTTGTCTGGAGGCTGGCGATAAATTTTATCACTTAAAATTTCAGTTGCCCGCTTGCATTTTTCCACATCCAAGGAGCCAATAGGAACCCAGCCTATGCCTCTCATCCACTGGAGATCTGCCTTATACATGTTCTGTGAACAAAAAATAAAGCAGTAAATATTTTTTAAAACTAGTTATGTATTTCTTTGCATATATTCAAAGAAAGGACTTTAGAATTCAACATTTCTTATGAGGTTTACAATTTAATTCCTAATTGAGTTTTTTCTTTACAAAAAAATCTTTTCCTTCACTAATATGAGGACATTGCTACATTACATTGCTTCTGTTATGTGCGATTTTTTTTTTGTTTTCACAGAATAACTATTAAGTCCAAAATTTTTTTTGATGATGTACTGAATACACTGCAAAATCACATTTATTTAATTTCATATGTCCAGAACAAAAGGTATTTCCAGCTCTGGATAAAAACAGGGTGCTGAAAAAGGTAAAGTGATACCATGATACTCTTTCAGTAACAGTAGGACAAGAGGGGGACAGAGAGATTTCTGACATAAAGGCAAGTTGGGGGGAATGAAGGAAACTGGGACATTGTGTCAAGAAATGTACACTGGTGAAGGGATGGAGTTTTGGAATATTATATGATTGAAATTCAGTCATGAGCAATTTTATGTCTCACAGTGAATCAATTAAATTTTTTAAAAGAAAAAAATAATAATTATTTTCAGGACTAAAGTCAATAAATATTTATCCTTGGCCAGGAAAAGCATATGCATCTAAAGAATATATAATAAAGTAAAATCACTCTAAAAATTAAAGCCAGCCCATTTTTCAGAAGTTCACACTAGGTCATCATGTTTTATGTAAAAGATGTACTTTAGTATTTATTTTGGCTAAACAAACAAAAAAAAAAATCCAAAGAAGACACTCCTTTTTTTAACTGACAAAAATGGAAAAATGAAGCCAGTGTTCAACATCTGTACTCAGAAACATTTGGTGGAGGTGGTGCACAACCCAGCATTGAGGCTGAGACTGCCAACTTCCTGTTGTGATTGCTTACAGCCAGCTGCATGGCTGGATATCCTATCAGTTCAGCTTTACTTGTATGCTAGTTATCTTAGGGTTAGGCAATATTAAATATAAATTGGTAGGTTATTTTAAGGGTCTTAGTGTTATCCTTGTAAAATAGCGGTAATTGTGTCTTTATACTAAAGAGAGATTTCATAGAAATACACAATTCTGAATAGTAGGGAAACCGTCTAGTTTGATAGGTAGGGAGGGAATCAGAGAATATATCATTTATGGCCTGGGATTAAAGGGCTAACACTCAAGGGATGATATTTCCCAATTGTAGGGACAGATAAATTTTGTGCCAACTACTGTTGTATTACCCAAGTGTTATTAATTTAGTAAAATGCCACATTAGCACAGCATTATGATTTTTGGCTACTTACATCGCTCTGGAGGTCATAGGCCTGTCGAGCATGAATGACATCATTCTGGTCAGGCAGGCATGTCCACTGGTGCAGGTAGTTCCTGTAGTCTGCATCACTGACCAAGGTCTGGCACTTCTTGGCTAACACCACCCCCAGCATGTCCACGGGGCTGGAGTACTTGGTCTTCCACTTCTCAAAGTCCTTTTTGTACTCTCTGTCACTCTGGATCTTGGCCACATGAATGGACCACATCATCTTGGGATCATCATGTATTGCTCGAGCTCCAATATGGTGGCCAAGTTGCTTACGATAGCCTTCTTTGTACTTGAACTAAAAGAAAAAAGGACTGCTAGTCAAATATTTTAAATTCTTTTGGTAAGTAAAAAGCAACCACAAATCCCAAACTTTCCTATTTACATAAAATAGAAAGATTTTCATAAATATGTAAAAATAAAATATATGCATCTTAGAATCTTTTTAAAAATTGAATCATCTATATGTATAAAGTTTAATATAAAATAGATGTTTCTGCTATTTGTGATAACCATTATTTAAACTGGTATGTGATGTATCTTTTGGTATGTGCATGTATGCATACATGCATGCATGAGAGAACATTAGGAATCATATTGTATATTGATTGCTTTTTCCATTATTAGTGAAATCTTTCTCTGTATTATTATTCTTAGAAATGGTATTTAGGCTGGAGAGATAGCATGGAGGTAAGGCATTTGCCTTTCATACAGTAGGACAGTGGTTCAAATCCCGGCATCCAATATGGTCCCCTGTGCCTGCCAGGGGCGATTTCTGAGCATAGAGCCAGGAGTAACCCCTGAAGACTGCCAGGTGTGACCCAACCCCTCCCCCAAAATGATATTTAACAGAAATGGATTTTAATATGTATCAATACTTTTAATACACCTGGATTATCAATCATTTTTTTAATTATGATATCCACTTTTGATATTTTAAAAATGGAGGAAACTTCTTTAACTTATACACAAAAAATGGCAACATGATTAAAATGTGGGCAAATCTATCTTTGAAAGAAAATTAATATCTATTGAAACAATTGTCTTCAGAGACAAATACATAACCCTGAGAAGAAATATCATCACCTAGCGGTGAGATGAAATTAGAAGACCCTTCTTCCTAGAATCTTTGTAACAACCAAGATCACTAATTATAGAAGACAATTTAAACAACTGCCACTGAGAAGGCTTTTCCTGGGACCATAAAGAAAGACTCTATCCTAAATTTTGTCCTAGGATTTGTGCAAAAACCAAGATCTCTAAATTACAGAGGACTGACATTGATGACCACGACTGAGCAGAATACTTCCTGGCACCATAAAAAAAGATTTGACAGTTAACATATCTGCAGCCTGTAGCTGGTCTCATGACAGTATGCATCAAGGGTGGAGACATCTTGTATCTCTTAGGTCAAGGGAATTTCCATTCTAATTTCCCCAATACTTAAAACCAAAA